>NW_007245706.1:16319-59166 GCF_000164805.1 Carlito syrichta
GCGGCAGGGCATTCCCCCGCGGGGGCTTGCGCCCCGTGGGCAGGCCCGCGCTCTCGGGCTTCGGGGACCTTGACGCGCCTCTTGCGGCAGCCTCCGACCTCTCCGGACCGCGGCGCCCGAAAAGCTGCCGGCGGCGCCTTGGGGGCGTCTCCTGTGAGAGCAGTGGGAGCCGGGCCCTCGTGTGGTAGCTGCGTTTCAGCCCATTAAGATGGCGCGTGCAGCTTCTCTGTAAGCAGAGTTCGGAGACTGTCCTCGGTTGGCGCCTCTGACGGTTGCTGTGTTTTGGGTCACTCGCTTACTTTTTCCTAGGAGAGAGACTGGGCAGTTCCAGGCCTCCTGGGCTCGTCACGGTGGGGATGGAATAAATACCTGGCTGATTTTTCTAGAGGAAAGAGGCCTCCTGTTTTCTAGACTAGGCATCGAGGCAAGGCTTTTTCCCCCCAGTCCCCTCATTAGCTGTTGTGTAATTAGCACTGTTGTCTGGGAAGACCCTGGTGTCCGCGGTCTGTCTGGCGACCTTCCGGTTTTCCTGCAGGGCAACCGTTAATGCACTTGCCCGTGTAAAATGGACTAGAGCATTTCAATATCCGACTTTATGTGTCCAAGCCGTTGCCCCGGAGACACTGCACCCAGGAAGCAGCTGTGCCACGGCAGATCAAAAAGAAGGCCGCGCCAAGCAGGCCCCAGGGCGGTAAGGGCTGGTAGACGTCACAGTCCCAGGTCCCGCCTGTCGCCAGTCCTGATGCCTTAGGAGACATGTGGCTTCCTTTCTCCCATACGTAGGCGTGAAAAAGTTCTTCCACATTTATTTCATTCGTTCAGGTGGACGTGTACTTGAGGCCTGCGGTGTATCCGGGGCTGTGAGGGGCTTAGGGCACTGTAAGGTGAATAGCATGGTAGGAGCTTACGGTCTCCTCGAATTGATTAACGTTCAAGTTAAGCCTTATAAATTGTACTTTTTATTCCCTTAAAGATGGAAAGACTGAGGCATAGTGATGTTTAAGAGCTGGTGCGGTATTTTCATTGAAAGCTAGTGCTGAAGTGTCTTGATTTGCTATACTTCAAGCATGCTTGAATTTTCCCCATGGTATGTTTGACTAAAATGACAACTTGCAGTTCCTGATCATTGGGCAGGTAGTAAGTAGACTGTTAGATTTGTATGAATGTAAAATTTGGTGGCAAGACTCTCATTTGTTAGGAAATAACAAGGTAACTTGTTCCAGGCACTTCAAAAAACATATCAGAAGATACTCCGGGAAAAAGAAAGTGCTTTAGAAGCAAAATACCAAGCGATGGAGAGAGCAGCGACATTTGAACATGACAGAGACAAAGTCAAAAGGCAGTTCAAGGTAGATGCCTTACATTTTTACTCCCAAAGTGACATGGGATAAAAACAGCGTATTTTAAAAGCTTCTATAGCAACACAAAGGGTACCTAGTCCTAAACCAGGGGAGGTGAGGACCCGTTGGAGGCCCAGACGTCACCTGCACGTAGATTCCTTATGTACCTGATACTAATGCTGCCGGCGGTGTTAGTATTAGTAATTAGTTCCTGATACTAAGTTGTACCCCCCATCTTTATAATAAAATACAGTTTAAAGAAAGTCTGTATGATATTGCACTATAGGTAGAATTATGTAGGACTCATGAAAGTTTTAAGAATTTGAGTAGACCACTTTACATTCTTGAGTTGGATATGGTAAACTTGAGATAATCCAAAGAAAAGGTACAAAGTGAACATCTTATTTTTCGTTTATTTATTTTTTAAATTTTCTTACTTTAAAGATGTGGGGTACAACTCAGGGTTAGGTACCCTAAAGTGAACCTTTCAATAGGGAATTTTGAAAAAAAGGAAAATGTGTTCACATGGAAGAGCATTGGAAAATGTTGGGGGTGTGGTGTGCAGGAGGACGCGACTGCGGTTAGTGAGAGAGAGGCCAGTTGAAAGCGTCATGCAGTGCACATGGCAGGCTCGCACTGCAGACACATATCCTGCCAGCATTCCAGTGGCTTCCAGTTATGAAGCAGCAAGGTAAAGGTTTTGGGATATTCATCCCACAAAAGAGGAGATTAAGGACCAAGTGACTATTGATTTTGTGAATGAAATATGTTTTCCTTAAAACTTGATGCTGCAACTGCTTGATTGTGAAAAAGTTTATGAAACGTTAAAATTATTTCTTCAAAGATTTTCAGAGAGACCAAAGAAAATGAAATTCAGGACTTGCTGAGGGCCAAGCGAGAACTGGAGAGCAAACTTCAGAGGCTACAGGCTCAGGGTATCCAGGTGTTTGATCCAGGGGAGTCTGATTCGGATGACAACTGTACAGATGTTACTGGTAAAGTCATTTTATAATTATAATAATTTGAGCTTTCAGTATATCTCTTATAATATTGTAGAGTCAATTTTGAATCTGATGTATTCCTTTTGCTTATCTGTATTAGCTAGATAATTGCTTTCACTGCTGTTACAGAGTTGCACTTTCTCTCAGCTTTTAGAATACCTCTTCTCCCTGAAGAGCATGGATTCAGAAACTGTAGTTCCTCCTATCTTGTTGCTTTGCCAACCCTAACCCGTAGGTTTTCTCTCTGGCCTAAGATAGCTCTGTGTCCCACCATTACAACCGCGTCTTAGCCAAGGGGAAGAAAAAAGGCAGATCGCATTCCTTCCCAGGAAGGCACACCTGAAAGATTACTTCTGCTCAGATCCCACCAGCCAGAACTACATCTAGGACGTATGTCCAACTAAAATGTGGGATTCTCTTACTAAAGGAAAAGGGAAGAATGGATATTGGAGTTAGTAGTCTCTGCAACATTATTTTCTCACATAGTGATGATTCTTTGCAGTTATCATTTGGAGTTCCTGCATTATATGTCACTGAATGATTTCCAGTGTAGTTGTGTGATGAACTAGTCAGGTTTTTGTTTTATAATTAAACCTATAAAATGTTTTTCTTGACATAAAAAAGCCTGAAGCCACAGAATGAAAGGGTTTACCATGTTCTAAGAAAATATTAATGAAGTGAATGATACTGAAAAAAGAAAAAGATCCTATTTTAAATACAGTGGGAAAGTGTAGTTACTTTTAAGCAACTTTAATTATATTCTCATAAACTGATGCATTTTGAGTAAAATATGGTAACTGATCATTTCTTCTTCATTTTCATTTTAGTTTCATTAGAACCTGACCAGCATCCTGAGACTTTTATTATTTATTAACCTTAAGGAACAGAATGAAGGGATTCTTACTGGCCAAGACTAACTGAGAAAATACTTTCTTAGTTGTTACTCTTAGTAAGACTGAGAAAACGTTTGTCTTAGTGATTATTTCAATGATGACATGCTCAGATGTGCAGTGTTTCAAAACTATTGTTATGATCTTGGGGAGTTAACAAAAACCACCCGCTTACATTCCTTTCTAGGTCTTTCTTCTTATTTTGATTTAAATATGAAGAAAGAATGCTTGAGGCAATGCTACCCGTATAAGATTCAAAGAGCCACAAATAGTAAGCTCAGTTTTGCCAGAGCTTTTACCCAAATAGCAGTTTATTATAGTTTGCCAAGGATGCCGTTGGATATTCTGGCCAGTATAACTTACCAGAAAGCCATCAACATGTTCATAAGCAGGTACTGATTCAGAGACTAATTTTGTTGTTCTGGGAGGTTAAGAAGGGCATACTCCCTGCTGCAAAGAGCTTACATGCTAATGGATTACGAATATTAGTCACTAGTGTGCTGGTAGCAGTTTGTCTTTGAAGTTCTTTCCTTCAGATTTTAGTGGATACCTAAGCTGTGTGGTTAGAAATAGTTTTTAGACTGTTTAGTGGGGTGTTTTTAACTGCACTCTTACTGTAATTCCTTTGCTTGTTGTATTCTCAGTTCTTTTCATCATTCTCTTTTTAACCCTGCCTTTGAATTTGAGACGTTAAACAGGATTATGTCAACCAGTACTTTAGAACTTTGCCAGAAGTAGGTGGCAGAGTGCTTCCGAGATTACTGTTTGAATATTTACTGTATTTACAGTATTGTGATATTTTTTTAAAATGGGAGATCCTGTTCAGTGTAGGTGATGAGTATGTGAACATTCAGTAGTTTGGTTTTCACAAGATAAAAATCTCTTGCTTTAACAGCTGCCGGAACTCAGTGTGAATATTGGACTGGCGGAGCCTTGGGAAGTGAGCCTTCCATAGGGAGTATGATCCAGCTTCAGCAGTCTTTCAGAGGCCCCGAGTTTGCCCATAGTTCTATAGATGTGGAAGGACCCTTTGCAAATGTCAACAGAGGTAACACATCATATTTACCCATTGCTTGCCTAGTGGCAGTGCCTGTTCATGGTCTGAAATCTTGAGTTAGGAGAACTGCCATCAGCAGAACATGACATCTGTGTTATGGGTGCCTTTCATTGACCAACTCTGCTGCACTAGGACTGTAGCTGACCGAGGATGACAAGCTTACACAATCCATACTGAGACCACATGGTGTTACAGACAGCCTTCCCACCCAGGTGCTAGTAACTGCGCTTCTGGTCTCGTTCTCAGGTATTTTAGTTGAGCAGCAAGTCTAATATAGATCACCTACTGTTGTAGGTTTTGGTCTTCGTGTCTGTTTCTTCAGTAGTGCTGAAGTGGGTTCTAGAACAGAATACAGAATACAAAAGCTCGTTTAGTAACATAGTACAATCGATCCTTCATATCCATGGGTTCTGCATCCACAGGTTTGGCCAACCACCGATCAAAAATATTTGGGAAAGACATATAACAGTAAAAACTACAAATAAAAAATACAGTATAACAACTTTAATATAGCATTTACATTAGGTATCTGGAGATGACTTAAAGTATATGGGAGGATGTGTGTAGGTGGTATGCAAATACTGTACCATTTTATAAAGTGGACTTGAGTACCATGAATTTGGTATCTTAGGAAGTCCTGGAACCAATGCCCAGTTGATACTAAGGGTCAACTGTTATTTGTAGTCAAAAGAATGTATATATATTTTTTTTAGTTGAAGTCTCACTCTGTTGCCCAGACTGGAGTGCAGTGGCCACTCCCAGCCACCACAGCCTCGACCTGCTGGGCTCCGGTCATGCTTCTGCCTTGTCCTTCCAAGTAGCCAGAACTACAGGCGTGTGCTACCACGCCCGGCTAATTTTTGATTTATTGTAGAGATGAGGTCTCACCAAGTTGCCCAGGCAGGTCTCGAACCCGCAGGCTCAGGCAATCCACTCACCTCAGCCTCCCAAAGGTGCGGGATTACAGGCTGAGCCACCGAGCCCGGCTCAAAAGAATATTTTTGTTACTTTTATATAATCTGGTCCAAAACAGCTTAAGATGTGTTCAGAATTTCATTATCAGTGCAGACCTAAGAAGTTATAAGTAGTTCTACTCTTAGAACTATTAATATTCTTTATCACCAAAATTAAAATTACTTTTAAAATTGTGCTTTTTGAATTAGCCAAACATATCTTAAAATTGTGCTTTTTGAATTAGCCAAACATATCTTAAAATTTTCATACTCACTAAACACAAAATACAGCCACTTTTTTATGCCATTCTTGGCCTTTCTTTTTGACACAATGTATTTCAAGAACAATAAGAAGGTCCGCCCAGAAATGAGTTTGCTACTAACTTTTCTCTAGTAGCAAACTCACTGAATAGTTCACATAAAGTAGTTTCATGGCATTTGACTGGAGCCACTGGTACCCCAGGGAGGCCACTGGTGATATGTGTTCCTTCAACTCCCAAAGAGAATTTGAGGTGAGAAAACGAATTGCCTTCTAATGTGTTATTCTAGAAGCTGTGTCAGTATTGACATGTGAGATCAGATTCCATTCCATGATGTTATGTTTTTTCAGACTTTTTTGGAATCATCTTGTCCAATGTGTTCTGGTAGTTTTTTCATGAACTTATGAGACATTTTATTTTCAGATGACTGGGATGTTGCTGTGGCTAGTTTACTGCATGTTACTCCCTTGTTTTCACATTCTCTATGGAGTAACACTGTCAGATGTTACCTCATTTATACAGATGAAACCCAGCCTGAAATGGATCTTTTCCTTAAGGTGAGAATGCTTATAAATTTTGTATTCACTGATTTAAAGTATAAGTTAATATTAGAACCTACTTTTGATACTATTGTGTTTAAATGAATTAGTTTGCTGCCTACTAGATTATATGTCTTAAAGAACAGCAAGCATCTTGGGCTTTTCTTAAGAGAAAATCTTGTTTAGTGTTGTAATATATGCAAAGGAGGATAGGTGGTGAATCAAGAATTTTTTAAAAAAAACTTTCTGAGAATAATTTTCTTTTTTTTTTTTTTTTTAATGAGGGCACTGATTTCATTCTTTTTTTTTTTCATTAATCAGTATTTTTTATTATGGTTTTGTGGGGTACAGTTAAGGGTTAGGTGTACAATTACGTTTCATTCAGGCACCCTGTTGATAAGAGGTGTTTTCCCATCCCCCGACAAATATTTGCTACTGTTAATCCCATCCCCCTCCCCCCCCACCCCCCGGAATAATTTTCTTAAGACAGGAGCTAAGACCGACAAAGATGGTTCTAATTGTAATTAGTTTTGGATATCAACATGAGGTGTTGGAACTTCATGTTCTTTGAATGTTGCATTGCATGTTCTCGGCAATGTTTTAGACCCTTGTTGATCATATCTACTTTAGTTACTTTTTGCCAGCTCTGTCCTTGAATCTGTGTCAGGTAATAATAAAATTTACTTCTTGTTATGGTTTTTAATTTTTTAAGGCACTACTGGATGTGTTCTAAGGCAGGGATCAGCAAACTGTAGCCTGTTGGCAAATCTGGCCTGCTGCTTGTTTTCATATGGCCCAGAGATAAGATTGGGTTTTACATTTTTCCGGGTTTCTCCTTTCATCTAAAGGAGAATATTTTATGATGTGAAAATTATATGGAATCCTAATTTTAATGTTTATAAATAAAGTTTTGTTAGAACATTACCACACGTATTTGTTTATGTATCATCTATGGTTGTAATACAACAGCAATTCAATGGCAGAGTAAATTTTGAGAAACCAGATAAGCCACAAAGATCCTACTAAAATGACCAAGTTATTAAGCCATTATTATTTTTGCAAAAATATTTGTTATCAGATCTTTTATAAAAAATGTTTGCTTACAACTTTTCTAAATGAATTTTTCTTAAATATGTATGTCACATGCTATCCCTACTATATTCACAACCTACAGATTGTTGACTAATAAATTCATTTAGCTTTCCTTTGTGATATTATTCAATTTTGGTAAAAAGAGGAACTATTTTAAAACCCAAAGCTTCCATCTAGTAATCAAATGGAGGTTATTCCCAAGAGCATTTTTGAGAGTGCAGCTCATTTTTTATGATAATAATAGTCATCATTATTTAGTAACCTAGTTTATTATAGACCAACATGTTTTTAACTTATATCTGTCTGTTTCAGTGTTCTAATATATCTACTGTATGCATCTATGGATTTATATTTTGCACTCCTTATAACAGTAAAATAAATTGTTAATAATAACAAAAAGAAACAAATACCAAAGCAAAATGACCTAATACTTTCTCCTATTGTTTTAGGTTTATTATGAAGTCATTTTCTGAGCTAGAATATAGCCAAGTTAAGCTATTACTATTTGTGTAAGGGAGAGACACTTGTCTTTTATCTTTAAGATTTTTAAAAATGTAATTGTATTATTATTTTTAAAATTTTATATTAGAAATATCCAGTCTAATCTGTTTTAAAGCATGTTTTTATAATAAAATAAATATTTTAATTAGTATGACTCTCACTAGATCTTTAGGTAAATATGTTATGTTTTTATATGTTTTAATTTGTTTTTAGGACTATTCACCTAAGCTTAAAAGAATGTGTGAGACAATGGGATATTTTTTCCATGCTGTTTATTTTCCAATAGATGTTGAAAATAATTACCTTACTCTAAGAAAATGGGAAATTGAGAAGAGTTCTTTAGTTATTTTATTCATTTACTTAACTTTACCAAGGTAAGCTGAATAATATTGTAATTTATTATAGGCATTAAGCTGTAAATAGAACTGTTGCCAAATGAAATTCAAAGATAACTTCCAATTGCATCCTTTTTTTTTTTTTTTTTTTGAGTTGGAGTCTCACTCTGTCACCCAGACTGGAGTGCAGTGGCCGCTCCCGGCCACCGCAGCCTCACCTGCTGGGCTCCGGGCTCCGGCGATCCTTCCGCCTCAGCCTTCTGAGTAGCTGGAATTATAGGCGCGCGCTACCACAACCGGCTAATTTTTTGATTTATTGTAGAGATGAGGTCTCGCCAAGTTGCCCAGGCGGGTCTCGAACCCGTGGGCTCAGGCAATCCACTCACCTCAGCCTCCCAAAGGCGCGGGATTACAGGCTGAGCCACTGAGCCCGGCTTGCATTCTTATAATAAAAAGCAATCTATGACATATAATTAATTTTATTACTGTTCATACTGAAATAAAGAATTAAAAATTTTATGCTTTTATGCTATTAGATCAACATATGGTCAACATGGTTAATGTAAAGATCATTTTTATCAGGGGTTGGCAAACTACAACCCAAGGGCCAAATCCAGCCAGGAGTGTGCTTTTGTAAGTGAACTTTTATTGGAACACAGCCACATTGAATTATTTATGTTTTTGTACAGCTGCTTCTGTTCTGTAACAGCAAAGTTGAATAGTTACAACAAAAACTGTATGTTTTGCAAAGCCCAAGATGTTCACTCTTACTCTTTACAGAAAAGGTTGGTGACCCCTGATTTCAATAATCAGAATTAACCTTCATGGTTTCCTTTACTGGGATACAAATTGAATTTGAATTTTTTTTTTTTTTTTGAGTTGGAGTCTCACTCTGTCACCCAGACTGGAGTGCAGTGGCCACTTCCGGTCACCACAGCCTCGACCTGCTGGGCTCCAGCGATCCTTCCGCCTCAGCCTTCCAAGTAAACTACAGGCATGCGCTACCATGCCCGGTTCATTTTGATTTATTGTAGAGGTGAGGTCTTGCCAAGTTGCCCATGCGGTCTTGAATCCGCGGGCTCAGGCAATCCACTCACCTCAGCCTTCCAAAGGCGCGGGATTACAGGCTGAGCCACCGAGCCCGGCTGGTATTTGAATTTTATATGGTACTATAAAGTTCGTGTACTTGAACACTTGTGTAGGTATTGAGTTATAATTTAAATGATATAAGGCAGTTACAACTTAAACCCAGTAAAGTGAACAATTTTTTAATGAATATAATTATGCTAATGAATTTTATGTGCAAATAAGAATTTTTTTTACCAATTAGCTACATAGATAAAGCATAAAATACATTTAATAAGAGGTTAGTTTTTCTTTCTAGATATGTTGTCTGGATTTAATGCTTTCAAAGCTTTTTAATTTTTTTAGATTGTGGACCAACTCTGACCTTAACTGTGTACAGAAGTCTGTAGGACCTTAAGCTTCACCAGCGCTTCTCTGCAGTCTAATTCATTGTTGATCCTTAGGTGACTAGGTGGGCAGGGAACGACCTGATCAGTTAGCCTTCATCCAGAATATGTTTCCCTCGACTCGACTGCTCTGCCTTCAGTTGGGTTTCATGACTGTCCATTTATTCCCCTTTTCTTTCCCCCCCTTTTTTTGGTGTTTATTAAGGATATATCTTGGTTTATTGCCAATATTTGGGTAGTGTTTTATCTTGCCTGGCAATATATGTCATTTGTTGTTACGTTCTTTTCCTTTAATTCTTTAATTTTTGAAATCGTCTTTTTTCTTCAACTTGAAGAAATTTCTTTGTTAATAAAATATTGTACATTATTTTTACACTTTCAACATTTATTTTTAGATTTCAATTTTAAACTCTTTTCATGTTTTCTCTCCTATTTTTTTTATATTTGATTACATTTGCTTGGCAGATTTCAATTTATCTCCCTTAAGTAAAATTTTACATATTTTTAAAAAATTATATTCCTTTTGAAGAGTAAGAATTTTAATTCATTAAATTTTATATTTTGTTAGCCTCTACCTTGTCTTTAGTTTGCCTGGACTGCTCTTCTCACATTTGCTTATCTTTTCATTTCAGTGTTTCTTTTCTCATGGCCGCCGAGAAGTATGGCAGTGGGAGTGGGCCTCATGCCATGCACGGGGGCCTGTGTGCCACACTGAGCCTGGCCTCCTGGGTGCTGGCTTGAACGTGGAACCTGCCCATCTTCCATTTGTTTGCCAAGTCTCACGAGCCTGGTCCGTTGTTTGAGCCATGTTCAACAGTCTTTTTGCAATTTTTTTTTTTTTTTTTAGTTTTTAAAAATAAAGCTATATGTGCTTTACTATTTAATGCCTAATTTATCTTACTTGCATTCATCGTTGGCTAATGCACACATTATTTTTTAAGACTGAGCTAGTACAGGACTATAAAAATAACAGTTTTTTGAGAACTTCACTTGTTCTGCAGCTGAGCCTTTCTGGCCACTTGTCATTGTCCTAAAAGCCATGCTTGAACTTAGGTTGATTGACTAACTGCTGCCACAGTGCAGTGTAGTGCATGAAATGCCGATTTTCACTCCAGCCTACTACTGGAAGACTGTGAAGAAGCTTTTCTGGAAAACCCTGAAGGAAAGCCACGACTGATCTATCATCGTTTGGAGGACGGGAAAGTCAGTTCTGACGCTGTCCAGCAACTGATTGACCAAGTTTCTAACCTAAGCAAGACCAACAAAGCCAAGGTAAGATTTGTAGGATTACTGAAGAACGTAAATCTTGGCAGAGGGAAAAGCTGGAGCAAAGGCCAGGAGGTGGGTGTGAGCCTGCCGTGTCTGGGGAGGTAGGGAAGCCAGTGTCACTAGCCCAGGCCCTTAGAATCACCTCTGAAGTTCTTTACAATCAGAGACTGTTTTAAAGCTTTGTACTCGAAGTGAGATAGGAGCTACGGCAGGACTGAGAGCAAAAGAATGGCAGGACTGACCTGTCCATCTGACTGACGATCTATTTTGGCTCCTGTGTTGAGAACAGTCAGTTGGAGGGTCGTGTGCAGAGTCTGAAAGCTATTGCCGTCACCCAAGTGAGGGATGTTGGGGTCTTGGAAGAGGGTGGTGTATACGAGATGATGAGAAGTGGTAGGATTCTGGATAAATTTTGACAGTAACGCCAACAGGATTTCCCAACAGATTGGTTGGGGGCTATGAGAAAAAGAGCAGAATGAGTAAGACTGTGTGGCTAGAAAGACTATGATCTGTGAGTGGACAAATCAGATGGTTTTTTTGTGCATTGTTCCCAAGCACAGAGTCCTTCTATCTATTGACCAAGGATTAGTGTAAAGAAAAGTTTTGTTTTGTTTTTTTGAATTGGAGTCTCACTCTGTCACCCAGACTGGAGTGCAGTGGCATGCTCCCGGTCACCACAGCCTCGACCTGCTGGGCTCCGACGGTCATCCTTCCACCTCAGCCTTCCAAGTAGCTGGAACTACAGGCGCACACTACCACGCCTGGCTAATTTTTTTTTATTTATTGTAGAGATGAGATTTCACCAAGTTGCCCAGGCGGATCTCGAACCCACGGGCTCAGGCAATACACTCACCTTGACCTCCCAAAGCATGGGATTACAGGCTAAGCCACTGAGCCCAGCTGGGTTTTTTTGTTTTGTTTTGTTTTGTTTTGTTTTTTTGAGTTGTAGTCACTCTCTCACCAGGCTGGAGTGCAGTGACATGATTATGGCTCACCACAGCCTTGAACTCCTAGACTCAAGTAATCTTCCCAGTCCCGAGTAGCTGGGACTACAGACAAGTGCCACCACATCCAGCTAATTTTTAAATTTTTTTGTAAGCGCCAAAGTCTCACTCCGTTGTCCAGGCTGGTGTCGAATTCCTGAGCCCAAGTCATCCTTCCATCTCAACCTTCCAAAGTGCTGGGATTACAGGCACCTGATCTGGAAAATATTTGTTATAGTGACTTTTCCTAAGAGCTCTGGGGAAAGCAAAATGCTGATGAGAGGTTGAGAGAAACTCGATCATCCCTGTGTGGATGGCAGGATAATTTTTAGAATAGGGATCACAGGCTTTTCATTACTGTACATGGAGCTAACTTGGTAAATGTTTCTGGTTAATGTGAAGAATACAGCTGAAAACAACTCCAGGATCTTGACAGACTGTTTATTTCCCCGTGCCTAGCCAGAAAATAAGATCACATTTTTCTTTACATCATTTAGTAGTGAAAAGATAGCTCGACCAGGGCGATCACCATGTTTCTGGTTGCTTGAGTAGACCACCTGCTTCCTGGAGTGAGGTGCCAGGTGGTCCCTGTTGCGAGCGCCTCATTCTCTAGAAGCAGATCTCCTGTGGGTCCTTCACAAGGCTGGGGCACGTGAGGGTGGCAAAGCACCTGGGTGAGGGGAGGCAAAGCATGTGTCCTTCCTCCTGGTCCAAGATAACAGAATGCCACTTCACTTCTGCTTGTGCGATGCTAGTAACATCTGGACGTGGCCAGATATGTTATGGCCTCACAGTGAAAGTGGAAGATGGGATGGAGAATGAGACATAGCAAAGTTGAAGACAAGACCTGAAGAAAATTAAAAAATGATTTTTAAACTGCAAAAACAAGAAAGCTTGAGGCCAGCATAACATATAAATCCAAAGACCCTAAGACAAAAAGTGCATTGATTATGTTGGTATCCACCAGGTCTACTAGTTCCCACAGGAAAAGATACTAATTCCCATCTTCTTTTTTCTGTTTATTTTATAACATTATAAAGATGTGGGGTACAATTCAGGGTTAGGTATACAGACGTTGATTACTCAGGTAGCCTTGCTGATGAGGTGTGCCCCTCCCCAGCAGTTTCCCTCAGCTGCCAATCCACCCCCCTTTCCTGACAGTTTCCCACTACTGCCAATCGCTTTCTTATAGCACAGTTGTTCAAGGTCTGCTTATGAGTGAGAACATATGGAACTCTGTTCTTTGTTTCTGTGATAAATCACTGACTATGACCGACTCCAAATCCATCCAAGTTGCTGCAAAGTTCATATATTTGTCCTTCTTTATGGCTGCATAATATTCCATTGTGTATATGTACCACATTTTTTTAATCCAGTCCAGCTTTGATGGGCAACATGGTTGGTTCCATATTTTTGCTACTGTGAATAGAGCTACAACAAACATGCACGTGCAGGTATCTTTTTTATAGAATTATTTGAGTTCCTCCTGGTATATTCCCAATAGGGGAATTGCTCCGTCATATGGTAGGTCAGTTTCTAGTCCTTTTAGAAATCGCCACACTGTGTTCCAAAGAGGTCGCACTAATTTGCATTCCCACCAGCAGTGGAGAAGCGTTTCTTTTTCTCCACATCCTCGCCAGCGTCTGTTGTTGTTTATTTTATTAATGATGGCCATTCTTGCTGGGGTTAAGTGGTATGTCCATGTGATTTTGATTTGCATTTCTCTGATGATGAGTGAGGATGAGCACTTTTTCAGATGGCTGTTGGCTGCCCGTATATCTTCTTTTGAGAAGTGTCTATTCATGCATTTTGCCCACTTTTTAATAGGGCTGTTTATTTTTTTCCTTTAGGCACATTTGAGTTCCTTGTAGATCCTAGTTGTTAGGCCTTTGCCAGATATACAGTTGGCAAATAAATATTTTTCCCCATTTTGTGGGCTGTCTCCCTGCTCTCTTGATGGTTTCTCTTGCTTTGTAGAAGCTCATTAGTTTGATGAGGTCTCACTTGTCTATCTTATCTCTTATGGTATGGGCTCTTAAGGTTGTGATCAGGAATTGGTTGCCAGTTCCAGTTTCCTTAAGGGTGTCTCCTGCGTTTTCCAAGATTCTTATAGTTTGAGGTTTTACGTTTAGGTCCTTGATCCATTTAGTGTTAATTTTTATGTATGGTGATAGGTAGGGTCCTGTTTCAATCTTTTGCAAGTGAGCTGCCAGTTTTCCCAGCACCATTTACTAAATAAGTTCTCCTCTCCCCAGGGTTGTTGTTGGAGGCTTTGTCAAAGATGACTTTTTAAAAATTAGTACAATAGAAGAATGGGTTTATTTTATAAAAATTGGAGTAAAATAAGATCCTTCTGCCATGACCATAAATGTAAACGCTGGGTGAATATTCTAATTTTGTCAAATATTATTTCTAGCAACACACACATTCTTTAGAGCCAGGGCATTTTTCAGTCAGTAAACTCAATATATACTACTGTCTCATGTATCAAACTACTGTCTCATATATCAAAATACTATTTTGCTTTTTTTATTTTTTAGAATTATAGCCTTACTGGCACAAAATTTGATTTTGATGCATTTTGAAGCATACGTCATTGAGTGGTAGAGAGGTACATAAGATGGAATTTGGACAAAGGAAAAAACACGTGTATTTTTTTGTTTTATGGCGCCTTTGTTCAAGCTGAACCCTCTGTGTGACCTTGTACAAATTACTTTACTTGCCTCCGTTTCCTCTTCTATGAAATGGGGGATGGTAACCTTCCTCCTCAAGTTGCTGTGAGGACAAGCAAGCTAAAGTACGCTCAGAATCGTTCCTGACACGTAAGCACAATCAAAGTGCTTTCCACCATCACTTCTTCCTGCCTTGGTGGTTTTTTCTTGTTATCATTACCATTTTTTTTCCAGATCGTCAGTCACTCAGGAGATCCTGCAGAAGGAGTATATAAAGCATATGTGTGTGTGGAAAAGATTATTAAGCAGGTAAATATGTATTCCATGAAATACTTTATCTAAAATATTTTAAGACTGTTTTCTATAAGATCGATATCACCAGAGAAAACCACTGGCTTGTTTTTCGAAAACCGTCCCTTAGGAAAGTGTCATTGTTTCTGTGGGGAGTCCACCTGTGGTATGATCGTGTACCTTTGTCTGTCACTTGTCTCACAGAGCTGTTCAGTGTTTCAGTACCTGTGACGTATTCAGTGTGTTACAAAATTGCTAGTTAAAATCCATTTCAGGAAAATGTCTATTTTATTCAGTAGAGAGGCTCCTTAGATTCTTGTGCCCTTTGAATTTTGATGTTCTCGAGAAGTCCTGCTCAGATTTTCCCGCCATGTTATCTCTAACAGCAGAGAAGGATGAAAGTGTTCCCGAGGGTGAGGATGTGGATCAGGGAGGGGTTCTTGAGCTGGAGTCTCCATTTGCTGGTAGAGAATTGTCATGCATTATCTTGAAAATGTATGTGAATTTTATATTCTGCTTGATATTATACCCATTTATGTTTAGCACCAGAAACCATCTTAAATTATGTATTAACAAAATAGTAATAGCAATAATAAAAAGAAAAATAACCCTCCATCTTTAAGTAAAATGTTCTGTGGGACATACATGATGAACAAGATACCTCCCCAGGGAACCAGGAACCCTATTTGGAAAGGAAAGGGTTGGCTCACCTTTTCTAATCAACTTCTAGGTGTGGAGATTTGTTATTAGAGAAAAAGACAAAGTAATGATTTGAATTCTGGCAACACCTTTTGTGTAGCACTCTCTAGTATAAAGGTTGTCATCACTTTGTATCTTTCTAACAGTTTTGTGAATTTCAGAACCAAGATAAATAACATTAAATGAGCAGAATGAATGGTGGCAAATGAAACTGGACATGTTTACCATGTTTTGTGCTTGAAGGACAGCATGTTTTTAGTAACCTAACATAAAGACTAGATATGAGAGCAGATATTTTTGATATCAGTAAATCATACCTTAGTAATTAAATTCTTATGGAACATTTCTTAGGCATCGGCACAACCTTTATAATTATGTACCAGCCAGACATAACCAAGATTTTGTGTAACACTTTTCAGAATACAAATCCTGTGGGAGTCAACTATCCTTCTAACTTCTTAATGAAAAGAGGTCTTTGTTTTTATCACTTTCACGTTTGTGTTCCTCTTCTTTGCTTTTAATTCGTGTTTGCTTTTATGGTTAGAAACGTATTCCCATAGTCATCACGCAAAGGCCTGCTGAGGAGCGTTTGAGTTTGCCCTTCTCAGCAGGTGCAGCCCACCTTGGCCTGTGTGCTGACCCCTGCCACAAGATCTGTGTTTGTTCATTTTGACGTGGTTGTTCTTTCTGTTTAGGACATACTGGGCCTTGAGAACACAGACCTGGAGACAAAGGATCTGGGCAGCGAAGATTCCATTCCAGAAGAAGAGGATTTCGGTGATGTTCTGTGGGACATACGTGATGAACAAGAGCAAATGGAAACTTTTCATCAGTCTTGTAATTCAGCTCATGAGTTGGGATTTGAGAAAGTAAGTATTTGGAGTACTGTTCCAATGGAGATCGGTCACCACTTAAAGACTGTCTTATGGCTGTATTTTCACCTAAATATGATCAAGGTTGTGATTGTGTTCGTTGTCTGCTCTCGTGGCTTGATTATTCATGCTAAGGTATGCTTAGGTTTTTATCCTGTGAAAGAGATGTGAGAGTCAAATGCACTTAAACAGCATTTTTAGTTACAGGTTAGTATTTATCAACTACCCACACGTGGATTAGGACAGCTAGGAAATTTGATGAGAATAGTAAGGCTATCTGTTCTTCCAGTTCTTAAAGGAATCAAAATATTAAACATTCTGAAAATGAAGCCCAGTAGTTTGTGAAAGAGGCAGATCATTCCTTCTTTATTGGTCTTCTTAGCATACTTAAGTATCTAAACAGATGACTGGAACTTGAGGTATGCGAAAAAAATCTATGTCCAGTTCAAAAAATACTTAATGATATTGTGAACATTAAGAACTCATTTTAAACACTAGTACAGTAGCTAATATTGATAGTTGTATTTTTATAGAACTTTTATAATTTAGACTGTGTTTATGTCCTGGCTCCATCATTTTCTGACTAGAATTTGATCAAGGTAATTGACCACTCTAAACTTGACTTTCTTGTCCATAAAATGTGAATGACTAATAGTACCTACCTCATAGGGTAGTTGTGAGGATTAAACCAGACAGTGCAAATAACGTGCTCAGCACAGTGCCTGGTACCTGATCAATGCTAAGTTAATCGTCATTTTATGAGAGGTATTGCTGTTGTTACTTCATAAGTGAAGAGACTGAAGTTCAGATGATGGCTTGCCTAGGCTGTGTGGGGAGTGGACTGCAGATTCAGAAGCTGAATTTTGTTCTTCTGGCTCCAACTTCTATGTTTTCTCTTGATTTGGGAACCACGAATCCTATATGGGCTTTGTGTGGGACCATGGACTGGGTGGTTAGGATTTATGAGGTGATGAAACAGTAAAGCCTTTCCTTTGCTCATTCAGAAGCGTCATTTTATTAGATATATTTGCATTCCTGGGGAATATATTCTGTTTTTAGATATGACAAGCAGAAAAATTGACTGCAAAACTATACCGGGTAATCATTTATTGTATGTTGGAGAATTTTGCTACCCTAACACTAGCCACAAAGTACTTATTGCATATTTAAAAAAAAATTCTCATCAGCTATCATTGAGACCACTGGTACACTTAAAAGCATATCTCAACTCCCAAGACAACTCTGGAAACTCCTTAATAAGTACTAAGATATTTTGGTTTTCTGAGTGTCTCCTTTTCAGCTCGGAATTCGTTTTGAGTGTTTGGGGAAAGCCTGAGAAATATGTTCTTGGAATTCACATAGAACTCAATTTCAGAAAGCTCTCGGGTGGCCTATCCTAACCTGATTCTCTTGGGCAGGTTGAGAGACTCCAGGGCCCCAGACAAAACCTGATCTTGTTTGGACACATTCCCAGGGATCCCTGGAAACTGAGGTGGTCTCCAGGAACAGGTGTTCATCTTTCTGACCAGGAGGTCTGGGATGCCTGTTGGGGCCCACAAGGCCCTCTGTGATACTTTCTGTGGTTTGGGGGCTACAGTGTACTACAGTAAGCCTCCTGCAGCATTCTGCAAACATCTGCATTGCAAAGCCCGCAGGGGCCTGAAATGTTGTCGCTCGCCCATTGATTCACATTGTGTGGAGGAAATGGCCCAGTCTTCGTTTTCTGGTTCAGGCAAACTTGTATTTGTCAGCCATAAAAATAAGCAATGAAGGTGCTATCAACTAAAGGATATTTCAGTTTCTCATGCAGCTTTTCCCCAGTGTTTGCAAAGGATAGTCAGAAGTTGAATCTCTTCAGTGTTCTCAGAGGCCTGTGCTTCCTCACAATTTAAATTCATTTTTGTTTCTAGTATTACCAACGCCTTGATGATCTGGTGGCAGCTCCAGCACCGATTCCACCCCTTCTGGTATCTGGGGGACCGGGCTCTGGAAAGTCTCTTCTTTTATCAAAGTGGTATGATGCGGGGCAATTGAGTTGTTCTTATTGTCATCATCCTGTGAATTCATTCCACAAAATGTATTGCATGTCTGCCTTCCTGTGTGGCCGACACGAAACGTTTAAAAAATACAAAGGAGTAAAATAGTAGGTTCATGCCATAAAATGCATAGGATTTGGGTATCGGAGAGAAGATACACAATGGGAAAGGAATAGGACATGTGAACATTCATGATTATATACATAAATTACATGAAAAGATCTACGGGTGTGCTGTGTGACAGAGTGATCAGGGTGACATGCCATTAGGTGGGCTGTAGCAGACTCTGCCTTTACTTTCAATTACTGGCTTCATCTTAACAGTTCCATTCGGGTTTTAAATATTTGAAACAAGACTAAAACCGACTATTTTGAGTACAGTAAGTCCTACAGAACATCAAAATCAAGGGTAAACTTTACTACGAATGTAATCAAACTGTGGATTAAGGTTCATAAAAGCTTGTAAACTTTGTTATTTCATTATACTGTTTAGAAAGAAGTAAGAATATTATCTTTCTTTCATAATTATTTATGTTGAAGAGTTATCATGTGTAGTTGTTTCCTTTTATTGCTTGAAAGATAATATTTTTGTACCTAATGAATTTTCTCTAACTGCATATTTTTCATTAAAAGTTAATCATTATTTTACTGATACCTTAACCCCTAAAGTAAACTACTTAGATTCACATTAATTCACATAAATTTGTAATTAAAATGCATCTATAATTTTTTTAAAGTATCCAAAAATGGAGTAAAACCAGAAATCTCCATATTTCTTCAGAAGTGACTGCCTGTCTGATTACTGACAGTTAGGTGGCATTTTATATCGGGCGTATTGTGGATTCTTTTTGGCTGTGGACAGTAAAAGGAGCTGTCTTACAAGTGACCTGTCCTTTCAGGATTCAATTGCAACAGAAGAATTCCCCTAACACACTGATTCTTTCTCATTTTGTGGGAAGGCCTCTGTCAACCAGCTCAGAGTCTTCTTTGATTATCAAGCGACTAGCTCTAAAGGTATAGTAAGCTGTCTTTTGACTTACTCATCTCAGAAATGTATTTAGACTCAGAAATTGTTGGGACTAATAAGTGACAAGCCAGTTTTCAGTAGTATCCATGTGTTTTGGTTACCAATAATGTTTGATACCAGCAGGTCCTGCTGGTGATTCTGTTTTGGTTTAAATAGCAGAGATGAAAATATTCCCCACTAGCTCTGGTGAAGTGTGACTGCTTTCCTTTGTGATTGTTCTTAACTGGCAGTTGATGCAGCACTCCTGGGCGGTGTCTACTCTGACACTGGATCCTGCCAAGCTTCTGGAGGAATTCCCACGGTGGCTGGAAAAGCTGTCTGCTCGTCATCAGGGCAGCATCATCATCATCATTGACTCTATAGATCAAGTTCAGGTACTGCTTTCGCTTTGTGAGCCGTGGTAACTTGCCCTGCAAGATAGTGAAAGGTCGGTCATGGCCAGATCAGACATTTAAATTACATGTTTGTGAGAAGAAAATGTTGATGTCGCTTCTTTTATTTCCACTTCATTTCTAGGAAAGAAGCATGTGGATAAAACCATGTGTGCCGTATGCCAGTAGATACTGGTATCTTGTTGGGAAAGACCAGCTGAAGTTACACAATTAGCAAAGACTGGTCATTGTGGCATTTTTAGGGCCCTGACATTGCCTTATATGTCCAGAGTTCAAATTGGTGATAACAGTGTTTTGCCACTTGTTCTTTTAAAATTCTAAGATAAATCAAAAATAAGATTATAGCCTTAATAATAAGAGAAAATGAGAATTTCATTTTATTTGCAGAGCTATTATTGGATTGTTTTTAAATATTTTGATTAATAGATTGAATTTTGTTTTTATATTTTTAAGCAAGTTGAAAAACACATGAAATGGCTGATAGATCCACTGCCAGTGAATGTAAGAGTAATTGTTTCTGTGAATGTAGAAACATGCCCTCCAGCATGGAGGTATGATGCTAACTTTAGTTCTTTCAGATTACATGAAATGCTTTAAGTACAAACAAGGGAAGGTTTTTGATATGCATTTTTGATTTTATGGTTTTTTGCATAAATGGCAGTGAGGGTGGGGAGAAGTGGGGGAGCTCCAGAAAAAGAGACAATCTATAGGATTTGATGGGCCTTTAGATCTGGGATGAAGGGAAAAGGAGAGAGCTAGGCTGATTCCTGAGTTTCTGGCTTGAGCAATCAAGTAAATACGGTTTCAAGAACTGCAATAGGAACCAAAAAGGACAGGCAGGTGTGTGGGGGAGAGGTAGCAAGTTAGTTTCTGTACACAGCAACTCCCAGTCATGATGTCTGGAAGACAGCTAGATGTGTGAGCGGACAGGGAGGGCTTGGGTGGAATCAAATACAGGACACCTGTCACCTTGCAGTGCAAGCTCACACTCATGGTTCTCAAGACGGGAATACAGAGGCTGAGGACAGTGCTTCTCACCCTATTTTTGCCCCCCTAAGAAGCCCTTTTGGACGTTTTCCTTTCTAATTGCCCCCACCAAGAAATTTTAATGCCACACACGTACTATTGGTTTATATATAGGAATAAGTGTGCGTATATTTGGGATATATGCATAAAGAGTAAGATATCTTCCACTCCCTCACAGGAAGTGATGTTCACTGCCATGTTGAGAGTGCACGTTGTCATAATTAAATTCCAGTTGCATTTTAAGTGCTTGTGGATGACAACTATGTCTTGTTCCTAGTAGGTACAAACTCCAGTGCTTAGTTCTACTGGTAGTGTAGGACATAGGACTAGAAATGTTTCATCACTGAGCTGGCTAATGTACATACTATTTATTTTTATGATACTCTGTTGTGATTCATTGTTGAAAGTAATGTTACAATGAGTGAAATAAAGGCAATATAAAAATTAATTCTTGTAATGAATTTTAACTTGTGTTGTGGGTAGATTATAGTTCCTGTTTTATTATTAGAGCTTCATTTTTATTTTCTTTAAATAAAAGGTTGTGGCCTACACTTCATCTTGATCCTTTAAATCCGAAAGATGCAAAGTCTGTCATCATTGCAGAGTGCCACTCTGTAGACATTAAACTGAGTAAAGAGCAGGCAAGTATATTTAATTTTGATGCTATCTTTTATCTCCATCAGCTTTCCTATAAAACCTCTTAGACTTAAAATTCAATATAGGAGCTGTGTTGTAAGGAAAATTGGAGTTTAGTAGTTCCTTTGGTATATGCATTTCCTCTTAAACTAACAACAGGTAGAGAAGATGAATAAAAATAGCTTGGTCTTCAGGTGTACTTTACGGTATAATATTAAGCAGATGTTTTAAAGGCCCAGAAGCTTTGACAGTAGCTGTATCTCCGGTCTGTAGTGGGAAGGCTGGCCAGAGCTGAGGACCCACCACGACATGGTGTGATCAGAGAGGCAGAGGCTGTTATTTCTGCTGGGACAGTGGTTGATGGTTCGGTAGTAAACACTGCTTTATTCCAGATGGTCTTTTAATTTTTGTTTTGTTTTCTTGGTGCACCGGTACAGGAGAAGAAGATAGAGCGGCACTGTCGTTCTGCTATAACCTGCAATGCTCTGTATGTCACCCTTTTCGGCAAACTGATGACACAGTAAGTGGCGGTTATTTTGTGTGATCTTCTGCATGCTTTGTAGTCGCTGCAGACCACGTCCTCATCCTGTAAAACTGAGGACTGACCATTACAGACTTTCTCTTGGACCACTTGATAATGTTTATTCTAAGAGTGATACTAACATTCCGTAGACTAGCTTCACATCCGCAGACTGAGTAGCCCGTAAATTGTTAGAACTTGTGGAGATTTGTGTGATTTTCATCACATTTCCCTTTTCCCTGCTGGAGGTTGCAGGAGAAAGCCATCCTCACCCTCACTGGGGGCCCCACTCAGGAGTACTCATTGTCACCTGCTTGAGGCGTTGAGAAAGTACAGGGAACCACTGAGGTATAAGAGTGTTATTTCAGGCTTCCTCGAACATCAGTAGGTAGATACGTGGGCAGGAATTTTTAGTTGTCTCTCTAATGAAATCCTGATAAGTCTTTCTCATAAAGCAGCTCTATTTTAGATTCCCCTTGGTAATCTGCCTTAAGGGAAGCATGAGAATGTTACTACTTTTATCTTGTCAGTACAACTTTATCTACTGTCTACGCTCAACCATTAGAATGTTTTACTGCTTTTATTTCTCCTCCAGTCCATCTTCACTCTGCTTTTGTCTTTTTTCAACCACAGGCCCAAAGATTAATTTTTGGAGGGTATTCATCAAAACTGATCGTAATCCTAGCACAGCTCATATTTCCAGACACTGACTCTAATACTGTTACCTCTTAATACCACATTCTCATCTTGAGCACCAAATTTGAAATGAAAAAAAGTCCTCTGGAACTTTAAATTGCCAGTGATAGCTTTTTCTACTGTGAGAATTGTGGCAATGTGTCTGGCCTCTGTGAACATCAGTAGTACAATAAGTATGTGAAATGTGAGTCATTTTTCATACATTTCATAATATGTGTTGAAAGTACCTGTTTTTAAAGGGATTATGCCCTTTTTTGTTTTTTTCTCTTTATGCAACTTTATATTTTTTAGAAAACTTCTGTTAACTGTTGCATAATATTTTAAAACAAGCCCCCTATTTGCTGATTTTCTTCAGTTTAGCTTGATGTTTTAAAAACCTGGCTCTACACATATTTGATTTCATGTATAACTAACAATACATATCATTATTTCCCTGCTTTCTGTTTGTAGGTGGCATGCTTTTAAGTGATAAGAACTATGACTCATTTTTATGTTCCATAATGCATAGTAATTGCTTGACAAGTAGTAAGTCTCAGTATATGTTTATTGAATTGAATTAAATGATATGTATTAAATTAAACTCAATGTCTCTGACAACCCTCCTAAAAAAAATTTACCATTTTCCTATAGCACATTTTACCTAATTCTTGCTATTAGATGCAAAAAATAGAGATCACATTGTTTTTATCTACCTCAAATTTTCCACAGGTATTGACTGTCTTTAAGAAATTAAATCTCTTCTCAATTCCAACAGTGCTGGGAGAGCAGGCAATTTAGATAAAATCCTTCACCAGTGTTTGCAGTGTCAAGATACTGTGGCATTATATAGACTTGTTCTGCACTCTGTCCAGGAGTCCATGGCAGATGAAGTGGATAAAGAACTAATGAAACAGGTAAAATGTGATGCACTTAGAAGAAGAGAGAATAGCTTGCCTTGTTTGTGTTTGTGTATGAGTTGAAGTAAATAACAGCTATTTTGCTTATGTTTGAAGCCTATTTGGGAATGCTGATTGCCGTAGTGCCCTTGTGGAAACTTGTGTTTTCCCAATTATCATTGGCGTTTATCACCTTTTCCTGTTTGTTGGCTATCCTTGCTCTCGTCTATGTGAGTTGCTAGTTTGCGTCTTTATCTGTTTTTTAATTGGGGTGTTTTGTCTTTTCTTATTGAGCTATAGGAGTTCTTAAATGTTCTGCATACCGAATAATTCTTTATGATAGAATTTGCGAATAAATGCCTGTTTATATCTTGTCTCTTACCTTTACAGTGTCATTCATTTTGCAGAGTTTTACTTTGATGCAGTAAAATTTATCACCAGTGTCCTTAATGGTTTATGCCTGTTTCATCTTTAAAAAATCTTTTGCTGTAATAAACATGTTCACACACACACACACACACACACACACACACACACACACACACACACACACCTTTCCTTCAGAACGTCTTAGTTTTGCTCTTTCTCCATGTGTAAGTTCTGAACTCAGGTTGTTTTTTTCTGTTTCTTGTTTGAAGAAGGAATCCACTTTTTAATTTCTTGACATGTGGGTAATTGGTTGCTCTTTTTACTAAATAGTGCATCTTTTCTGCTGATTTGCAGTGCCAAGTGTCAAGCTCACTTATCAACGTGGGTCTTTTTCTAGGCTCTTCTGTTCCAGTTCTGCCTGATCTTTGCTAATACCACACTGTCTTAGTTGTTAGAACTTTGAAGTGAGCGTTGACATTTGCTTGGTAAATCCTCTTTTATTATTATTCTTCACGATTGTCTTGGCTAGTTTTTCTTTTTCTTTTTCTTTTTTTTGAGTTGGAGTCTCACTCTGTCGCCCAGGCTGGAGTGCAGTGGCCGCTTCCGGCCACCGCAGCCTCGACCTGCTGGGCTCCGGCGATCCTTCCGCCTCAGCCTTCCAAGTAGCCGGAATTACAGGCATGCGCTACCATGCCCAGCTGATTTTTTGATTTATTGTAGAGATGAGGTCTTGCCGCCCAGGCGGGTCTCGAACCCACGGGCTCAGGCAATCCACTCACCTCAGCCTCCCAAAGGCGCGGGATTACAGGCTGAGCCACCGAGTCTGGCTGCTAGTTTTTCTTATGTATTTTTATAATTGGTCTAAAGTGCATGGAAACTCATTTTGAATGTTAATTGGAGATTGCCTTGAATTTACAGATTAAGTCAGGGGTATTATCACTTAAGTCTTCCTCTCCATGGGAAGCTAAATAGCTCTCTATTACTCAACTTTTTAAATGCCTTTCAATAGTGTGTAGCTTCTTTCCCATGAAAGTTCTGCATATCTGCTGTTAAGGTTTGTTTCTCAGTGCTTTATAATTAAAATAACTTTTAACTTGCTTGTTAATTGTTAATTATTTATTATTTTTGATCTTTGAGAGTTTATTTCATATCTCACAACCTTACTGAACTCTTGTAGTTTGAACCTGGCCCCATTTTTATGTTAATTTTTTAGGTTGGTGGTTCCTGGGGTCTTGATTTCCCACCCCATCCCAGGCCCACAAGCGTTTGTGTAATCTCTGCATGTCTGTGGGCTAATGTTTTTCTCATGTACCCCCTCACTGAGGGTGAAGGTCCTTCCAAGCCCTTTGAAGATCCTGGTGTTTACCAGCATTCTAGCACCAGCTCCTTGCCACATGGAGTGTCAGGACTTGCCTTTACCCTATGGCGGTTTTGATTCCTTGGAACTGCCCTGTCCTCTGCTGCCCCAGAGACGGCAACTCCAGCCATTAGCCCCAAGATTTCCAGTTTCCTGCTCATTTCTGCACTAGGAGGATCGATCCCCCTTTATTTTGTGCAGGCTCGGCTGTGCTTTTACAGATGTGTCTGATATCTATAGAGGGCTATTATCTTCTACTTTCTTTCTGGAATTGGAATTCTGTCGTTAGTTTTTATAATACATGTCGTGCAGTTTTAATTTTTGCTAAACTTTTTTCTATGTGTGTGTTATATTTGGCATGCTAACTTTTACATGCACTGTCTTGCTCTTCATTAATGTCTTTTGGACAGTATGTTTTATTTTAAGAACTCTGTTTCTTGGTTTATCATATGATTTTAATTTTAAGCTGTTGTAAAAGCTCGGTCAGCCTGAAAGAGTTGCAGAAATTGCGGTGGCTGTGAGTTACTCACAGCGGTGCTTTGTGATTGCTGCTTTTCGACCTAGATCCTCTGCCTCGTCAACGTCAGTCACAATGGTGTGAGTGAGTCAGAACTGATGGAACTCTATCCTGAGCTGTCCTGGGCTGTCTTGACCTCCCTCATTCACAGTTTACACAAAATGTGCTTGTTGACCTACGGTTGTGGCTTGCTCAGGTTTCAGCATCTACAGGTAAATGTTATTTTAAGCATCTGTAAATAAGATCTTTAGTTTTAAACGTCAACATATTCCATGCTATATTATACCATATTATTTTGAATGTTTCTGTTACAAGACAAAATCAAAATCTGACATTTGGCAATATAATTTCTTTCTGCAATGATTTTAGGTTAAATGTAAACTTTAGCTAATATTATGCTTATGTGGTACCTTTATGAGGTGACTATTACTTTAAACCGTGGTTTCTGAAAGGTGAATAAATTGTAAAGGTTTGCTGTGCAACTTGACACTATAGTTAATAATACTATATTGTCACTTAAAATGTATTAAGGGGGTGGATCTCATGCTAAGTGTTCCTACCACAATAAACTTTTAAAAAATAACAAAAAAGCCGGTCATAAGATACCAAAAGGGTAGTTTCTTTCTGGAAGAATTTTTTTTTTTCAATTTTATGTTCACTGAATTGCTGGCATCACTGTGGAGTCATGTGTTGCTGAAGAACTTGACTATACTCTGAGAAGTGCATTGTTAGGTGATTTTGTCATTGTGCCAACTTCACTGCATGTACGTACACACACCTAGACAGTGTAGCCTGCCACTTACCTAGGCCTTATGCTACAGCCTCTTGCTCCTAGGCTGCAAACCTGTATAGCATGTCACTGTATTGAATGCTGAAGGCATTTGTAACATAGTGGTCTTTGTGTATCCAAACATAACTAAACATAGAAAAGCATGGTAAAAATAAGGCATTATAGCCTGGGCATGGTAGTTTACACCTGTAATCCCAGCACTTTGGAAGGGTGAGACAGGAGGATTGCTTGAGCCCATGAATTTGAGACCAGCCTAGGCAACATGCGAGACCGCGTCTCTGCAAAAAGACCGCGTCTCTACAAAATAACAAAAAATTAGCCAGGTGTGGTGGTGCATGCTTATAGTCCTAGCTTCAAGAGGCAGAGGTGGGAGGGTTGCTTGAGCCCAGGAGTTTGAGGCTGTGGTGAGCCATGATTGTGGCACTACACTCCACCCTGGACAACAGATTGAGACTTTGAAAAAATACACACATTATTTTGTTAGTTGCCTTGTACTTAGAGAAATCTTAAAAAGTATGGTTGAACTATAGAACAAATACAGCTTTATTATAAAACAGATGAAGAAACAGTAATACCAATACTTGATACCGTATATTGGGTTGCCTCAGGGAAAGCTGTAGTGACTTCAAGAAAGCAAGAGTTGGAAATAAACACAACACGCGTTTCAAAAAATATATGGTATTATAAACTTATGGGACCACCAGCATATCTGTGGTCTGTTGTTGACTGAAACGTCATTATGGGGAGCATGACTGTATGCATTCTAAAATCTTGGACTCAGTCAGTCAGCCTCTTTTCATAACCCAGGTTTTTATAGTTTGATAACTGTCTAGCCACGGGAGCAGGCTTTTCCAGCTTACCACAGGGGTGTGAAGAAAATTAACTGAGGTGGGCTTTGGTGCTCGTGAGGTGCTAGACATGGTGTTCAGCACATAGTAGCAAATCTGTAGAAACTATTGGCTGATGTAATTCTTATCATATGAGGCCAGATGCAGCGGCTCACACGTATAATCCCAGCCTTTTTGGAGGCAGAGGTAAGAGGATTGCCTGAGTCCAGGGATTTGAGGCCAGTCTGGGCAACCTGGCAAGACCTGGTCTCTACAATAAATCAAAACATTAGCCAGGAGCAGTAGCACGTGCCTGTGGTTCCAGCTGCCTGGAAGGCTGAGGTGGAAGGATCACCTGAAGCCAGCAGGTTGAGCCTGCGGTGGCCATGAGTGTGCCCCTGCACTCCAGCTTGGGCGACACAGTGAGACTCCTACTTAAAAAAAAAAAAAATTCTTATCATCTGAAATGCCATGGTAGATTTATATATGTACAAATGCAAATGAAATCTTTCATTTGCATATGCTGTCTTGTGGTTATACATAAAAAGTGTTTGCAACTTCTCAGCCTTATCTTTCTATTTTATTGTGTGTCGTCTGAATAAAATTTGTTATAATTTGTTTTTTTAGTAACTTTTTGCTCCATGTTTCTAAAATTTTTAATGTAACTGAAGGCCTGAATTAAGTCTTGTTTTGCATTCTTAAATATTATGACAGGAATTTTTATTCTAATATAAGCTTATCCTGAATTTTAAAATATTCTAATGCCACGTCTGTTATACTGCTACAAAATTGAAATAGTTGGAAACTCCTGATACAGATTCGTTGTTACATACACACTGGCTGATGCAAAACAAAATGCAGTATTTTTTCTTTTTCTCTGTAGGCTTGGGAAGCAGTAAGACTAGAGTACATGGAGGGTCCCACTGTTGTGTCTTTGCACAGGCAAAAGCTGATCGACTACTTCACCGTGCAGCTGAGGTATTAGAACACGTCTTACTGTTCTTCTGGAACTTTTGCAGCATGCTCTATTTTTGTGTACCTACTTCTCTTTCTTAGCTTGGGAACTGTAAACATGTAATGATTATACAGTCTAATGACTCCGCTCCCTAGTCTGTTAATGCCAGAAGGGCAAAAGATTATCTTCTGACTCTTTTAATAGTGTGCTAAAGGTTAAAACTTAAAATCAGTGCAGGATCATTTTATTGTTTTTGTTGTATTTCAATTAAATGGTTTAAAATATGTATACCTGTGTATATTTGGGTCCATGGAGGGTTTTTAAAAGATAGTTCAGTTTTAGAAGATGTTTTCAGAGTTGGGTTGACATCACTGAGTATCATTTGAACTTATTTTCTTAGAGTGGCAAAGTTTCTGATTTTGACCCAGCCTTCTTAGCATTAGATTATACTTACAGAGTCTGAGCGTGCTAACTGTGTTTTCCCATCACCGCTGGTCTGAAGCCTTTTTGAGGCAGTCTCCTCGTCAGAAGACACAACTGGGCGCTATCGCCGCTCATTTCCTGGGCTGCGCGGAGTGGGCTGGAGAAGCGCGGATGAGCTCCCTTGGCTCCTTCGGCAGCAGGGAAGTGCGCAGAAGCTGCACAGCTGCCTTCTTAACCTCTTCGTGTCTCACAACCTCTATAAAAGGTACGAAGCATGTTGTGGAGCATCTGTCCCCAGAAGCACATATGTAAACAGCTGTTCGGCCTGATGATGAAAAGCGGTGTTTTAAATTTAAAAGTTAGTCCAGTTTCAGTGGTGCCTGAAATGTAGTGTGGGAGACAGTTAAGACCGTTTGAAAATCGCTGTCAGCTTGACTTTTTCCAAGAGAAAAACACGTGCTATTGCTGCTTTGTAAAAATCAGAGCTGGAATAGTTTGGGGGCAACTCCGTATCTTATTCTTGCTTTTGAGCAGGTCTAAATATAAACCACCGAGATTGGTGGTGTTTAATGTCTGCTTCAGGAGGGCCTTCAGGTAACCTTCAAGTCAGATGGTAAGGTCCAGATAGAACCTGCCTGGTGTTGAATTTAAAGAAAGGGTTGCCCTGAGTTATAAATGTATTCTGTTCCTCTCTTTTGGTATATTTGATTGAATTACCTTTTTCAGACCTACTAAGCCTCATGAGGGGGCTTTTCTGCCTTTCTTAGTTATTTAGACATCTCTCATAAAATAGCTACATGATTTGTTTTGCTCCTGAGTGATTTGAGTTTGCTCTCAAATTTCTTTGTTGCATCTCTTAAATTATTTCTGATCTCCATTCAGTGTCTCATAATTCCTTTGAAATCAGATTTGGTCTTTAGTTTACCAGTCTTCCATCCTACTCACAATAATCTGCAGATGAATAAGCTTGCTTTTACTGTTTAATCCTTTGATGAAAATGCAAAGTGGATACTCTCTGACAGTTTGCTTGCGTTTTCTTAGTTGCTTCACTTTGAATTTCCATCATTTAAAATAATTTTGGGGGTAAATTCAGCGACTGACTGCACATCGTGAAATGTATAAAAGGTTTCAGATAAATTTCCATTGGTGAGCAGCCATGCTGATATTCATAATAACAGTCAACACTCTGGAGTACTTCCTGTGCACCGTAATCTCCTTACAGTGACAGCTGAGGCGGGTGGTGCTATCGTCTCTGTCTGTGCAGTTGAGGACGACGAGCCCCACGCTCACAGCTAGGAAGGGGTGGAATGCAGACAGCAGTCTTGCGTCTCTGCACTACACTGGGCTACTAATAACACTGCCAGTAACTTGATACGAATTCTGCCGTTTTCATTCTGGAGTGGATTTTAAGGTTTGTTTTTCATTAAGTTGCTGTTGTTTGTTGAAACAGAGGACACTTTGCTGAGTTGCTGAGTTACTGGCAGTTTGTTGGCAAAGACAAAAGTGCCATGGCAGCAGAATATTTTGATTCATTGAAGCAGTATGAGAAGAATTGTGAAGGGGAGGAGAGCCTGATCTGCTTAGCTGACCTCTACGAAACCCTGGGGCGATTTCTGAAGGATCTAGGCCTTCTCAGTCAGGTGAGCTCCGCACCTCAGCTGGAAGCCAGAGGCAGGTTGGGCTTTGCGTTGATTCTTTTCTTCTTCCTAGCAGCTCAAGTAGTCTCATTCCTTGTGCTATGCTCTTTAATGTTTGATCAGATGACAGATCTTCCAGCATTTCACCCACTCCAGTTGGCCTTCCACCCTTTTTTTCCAGGCTGTGGTGCCTTTGCAGAGGTCCCTAGAAATTCGGGAAACAGCTTTAGATCCAGATCACCCAAGAGTAGCTCAGTCCCTCCACCAACTCGCAAGTGTGTATGTGCAGTGGAAGAAGTTTGACAACGCAGAACAACTGTATAAGCAGGCATTGGAAATCTCAGAGAATGCTTATGGTGCAGAACATCCACATACTGCTCGTGAACTTGAAGCACTTGCAACTTTGTACCAGAAACAAAATAAGTAAGATTAAGATCAGTAATACTCTGATTTTACGAAGGCGAGTTGGAATTTTTAAAAATGTACTTAGGATGTAGGCTCTGTTTTGTGACTGGATACAGTTCCTTATTCTGTGCATCATGTTCATACAGCATTTTTTGGTCTGGTTATTTATGGGTAAACAGAGAAAATCAGAACTACAAAATTCATCTCTATCTGAAGATGCATGGAGGATAGAGCACAGACTTTGGAGTTGTAGTCTTAGGTTTGAATCCTGGCTCATTTACTAACTTTGTAATATGAAGTGCATTGCTAACGTAAGTTGAATATATATATCCCTTATCCAAAATGCTTGGGATCAGAAATGCTTTAGATTTGGGGTTTTTTCAGGTTTTGGAATATTGCACAACTACAGTGAGATATCTTGGGGACAGGACCCGGGTCTAAACACGAAACTAGCTTATGTTTTACATACACCTTGTACACATAGCCTGAAGGAAATGTTACATGATGTTTTTAGTAGGTTTGTGCATAAAGCAAAGTTCTGACTGCACCCCATCACATGAGGTCAGATAGGGAATTCTCCACTTACAGCATCCTGCTGGAGCTCAGAAAGTTCCTGATCTGGGGCGTTGGGGAGTTCCGGGTTAGAGCTGCTCCCCCTGCACGGGGCCCGCCAGCCACTTCCCACACCCCAACTCCAGCTTTGTGAGTGAGGTTTCCCTGGAGGACAGCCAGGCCTTTTTCATGTGCATATCATCTGTGGTCGCTTCTGTGCTTCGGTGGCTGAGTTCTTGTGACGGAAAGTGCATGGTGTGTGGGGCCTGAAATACTAGCCACCTGGCCCTTTACAGAAAAAGCTTGCCAGTCCCTGCTCTAAGAAAATGTCTCTCATATATGTTAGGGACCCACAGAATGATGTCCGTTGATAAGAAGCTATTTTGACGATATGTATGTGTATCTTCATATGTGGTGCATACTGGGACTTTTTCTTTTAACTTCTGGAAGCATTGTATCCCACCAGTCTTGTGTTAATTTCACATTTGTATTTGAGTAGAAATTAGACTGCAGAAAAAAGTAGTAAAACTAAAATTTGAAGTTTCTTTTAGCTAGATTGCCCTGGAGAGATTCAAAATGAGTTAGACTAGTTTAAAACAGTTAAATGTCAGCTACATAGAGAACTAGACTTACGTTGTTTTATGAAGGTTTTTGTTAGGGATTTTAAATTCTGTATGACTGTCACTTCTAGAGTAGCACTGTATTTAATAGCCAAAAAAGGTTTTACACTATATAAAGCACAGTATGTGCTTTCATTACACTGAAGGACTCATATATGTTTCTTTTGTTTCACTTACTGTACTTTTTTTTGAAGGTATGAACAAGCTGAACATTTCAGGAAAAAATATTTTAAAATTTGTCAGAAAGCTACAAGGAGAAAAGGCCACTTGGTAATGAAATAATTATTTTATGTTGTGTTTTGAACATAAGAAGAAGAGGTCATCTCCGAATATCATAAGTACATAAACCTCACATGTTTGAGAGCTTTAAGTGACTTCTAGGAAAGTTCTGATTAGCATTTTCTTTTCATTTATGTGTTTAAATATTAGTATTACTAAGAAGTGCAATTTAGTGGACTTTTAGAAAGTGAAACTAAACTATAAAGTTTATCTGAAGGTTAGGCTTTGGAAGATGGAATGTAAAGCTATTTTGAGTCTTTTCTTTAAAGGGTGGGAAATGGGAATGAAAGAAACTTATTTAGTTAATAGCTCGTGCTAGATTCACATGTGAAGAAATTCTCCTTGAGCCCCTTCCAAAAAATATCTCGTTTTTCTGAGTTACTGATGAAATCTAAGTGGAGCACATTTCTTTGTTTTAACTTAAATGTATGTGCATTTTGTATCTGACGTTCAAGTGTTTAGCATTGGGTTGTTGAATAGCTGCAAGTTAATTGTCTTATATCTTTTGAAGCACTTTGTAATGTAGTCCACTTTCTAAAATACCTCGTAATCATTTTCACAAAAGAATTCTTATGAATCTTAGAAAGTATTGCTATGTTGAGACCTGTATATTCTTAATGGCGGTTAGGCTAAGTCAATGCAACACTTAACATAATTGTGATACAGAGTAAAAGGGAAAAAAAGGAGAAAGAATCTTTTGGAAACCTGGTAGATATTTTATAGAATCAAGAATCGCACCCTCTTGATTATTTTCAATTTTTTGTGTTTGCTCCAGTATGGATTTGCCCTTTTACGCCGCCGGGCCCTGCAGTTAGAAGAACTGACATTAGGAAAAGACACACCTGATAATGCTCGGACCCTCAATGAGCTGGGCGTTCTCTACTATCTTCAGAATAACCTGGAGTGAGTACCATGGTGTCGATAGTGAAAATAAACACTCATTTTGTTTCTTCAGGGCAAAGTTGCTTTATATCAATTCTAAAGCTAGACAAAGTTGCTTAAAAACATGCCGAATTTCATGTGATCTTACACAATGAACATACCCACACTTAAAGGCCATGATGTTTTCTCTACTATTTCTTTTCACATTGTTTCTTAATTAAAAAGTAGTTTTATAGCTCCCTTAGTGTGTTTTGTATACTTATGAAAAGTGATTTTGTGTAGATACTGTACTTGAGTCCTCACAGGAGAAAAAACTTGGGACTAATAGAGAATTTGCAAAATGTAGATGGTTGCAAGTTATATTTGTCAGTTTACCTGAACTGAAAGATTCAAAATGGCTGGGCGTGGTGGCCCAAGCCTGTAATACCAGCACTTTGGAAGCCCAAAGTGGGAGGGTCACTTGGGGCCAAGAGTTCAAAACCAGCCTGAGCAACAGAGAGAGGCCCCCATTTCTAAAAATAAAAATAATAACTGGGTGTGGTGGCAAGCATCTGTAGTTCTAGCTACTTGGCTGAGACAGGAGGATCTCTTGAGTCCAGGAGTTCAAGATAACAGTGAGCTATGATCCTACCACCACACTGCATGCACTCCAGCCTGGGCAGCAGAGTGATACTCTGTTTCAAAAAAAAAGAAGACAAAAAAGACTCAAAATGGCATTTATGTCAGTACTTTCTGAAAAAGAAGAGTCTTTAGACTTCTTTGGATGTGAGAAAAATACAACAAATTTGAAACTTAGGATGTCAGAAAATGGGACAAATATAGCCCATCTGTATGTAGAGCCACCTGTGAAAAGTTGTGCTGTGTTTGTTTATTAAAAATTGTTTAGGACTGACTCCAAAGGGAGGAACAGTGAAGATCAAAATCTTTTGTTTGACTTGAAGGTTAGTCTAATAAGGTTAAAAGTATGAGAAGCTTGTTTTGGAAGATACTGACAAGCCTTTATTTTTAAAGTGAAGCGGAGAGTCGAGGCAGTTGTCCACACACTTCAGGCCCTCCACCTCTCCGGAAATGAGCAGGAAGGGGAGGGAGGGTGAGGGTTTTGAGCCAACGCTCCGTTTTGATCGGAGCCTCAGGATAAAATGGTTCAGTCCTCCTCTTAACGAGAGCATGAGGTTCTGACCTCTAGGGAAGACATCGCTGACACTGTTTTGGGGTCGTGTTTACAGAACGGCTGGCCAGGTTCTGAAGCGGTCCTTAGAAATGAGGGAGCGAGTTCTAGGCCCAGATCACCCCGACTGCGCCCAGTCTTTGAATAACCTGGCAGCGCTGTGCCATGAAAAGAAACAGTATGACAAGGCGGAAGAGCTGTATGAAAGAGCCTTAGACATTCGGAGACGTGCACTGGCTCCGGACCACCCCTCGCTGGCATACACGGTGAAGCATCTTGCGATCTTATATAAGAAAACGGTAAGTAGTCCTTGGCATTCTTATACGTTTTATAATACATCAGTTAAGCTGTAATTACTATCGGCAAAATAATGTGTCTTTCTGATGGATAGATTATTTTTGTATGAGTCTTAAAATGATAAAAATACGATTTCAGAATTAATTAAGATAACTGGTTTGGTTTTGTTACAATACATTCCAAATACAAATGTATTCATCAGCATTCTGATTCACATTGTTCTTCTTTTACATTTCAGAAATTCTGAAATTCTACCAGCATTAAGTTTGTATAAAACAACTATAAACATATTAAATCACCCAATTATCAAGGCTACAGGAGAAGTCTTGTGGTTGATTCAGTGAACATTTTTATTTCACCCTATCTTGGCTTTACTTGCATGTTTTTTGTTTGTTTGTTTGAGTCACAGTCTCACTCTGTCACCCAGGCTGAAGGGCAGTGGTGTGATCATGGCTCACCGCAGCCTTCACCTCCTGGGCTCAGGTGATTATCCACCTCAGCCCCCCAAGTAACTGGGACTGCAGGCACGGGCCACCATGCCCAGCGTATTCTTTTATTTATTTATTTATTTTGTAGAAGCAGGGTCTCACTGTGTTGCCCAGGCTGGTCTCCTGCCTTGGCCTCTCAAGTGCTGGGATTACGGGCAAGAGCTACTCTGCCTCGCCACTTTGCTTCTGTTTGAATGTAACCAGTCTCTGCCATAGGGTTCTAGCCAGTGTGATGTTTGGACAACAACAGCAACAAGCAGCCAGAGAGACTGCTTTCATTTAGAGTAGTTACAGAGCTTTGTGCACTGTCTTTGGACTTTGTGGGACCCTTAGTGGTCCTCCTGACACTGAAGTTGATGGTTTAATAAAAAGGATATGCCCTACTTTATTTTATTTGTTATTATTTTTATTTTTTAATTTTTTTGAGTTGGAGTGCAGTGGCACACTCTTGGCCACCACAGCCTAGACCTGCTGGACTCAGGCCATTCTTCTGCCTCAGCCTTCCAAGTAGCTGGAACCACAGGTCACCACACCCAGCTAATTTTTTGATCTGGTGTAGTAATGAGGTCTCGCCAAGTTGCCTAGGCTGGTCTTGAACCCCTGGGCTCAGGTAATCCTCCTGACTCCACCTCCCAAAGTGCTGGGATTACAGGCGTGAGCCACCACACCCAGCTATCACTGCCCTACTTTCAAGTAAAATGGAACAGTTAAGAAAAATCTGGAAGGAAAATCTCGCTGGAAATGTTTTTTATTTTGATGCAATCTCTATATCACGTGTGGTAGCAAATCTACTTTAAGTGGCGTGTTTTTACAGTACACTAGAAGCAGTAAGTAATAATGGGTGATCCTAAAAGGCTTTCTGAATGACCAAGGAAAATGTTATGTTCAGCATAGCTTTACTTATGTGCTCTACTAGATTTTCCATTGTAAGCGTAATTGTTGCACTGGGAGAAATGCTTCTGAGATTTTTTTCCCCTAAAAATTACTCTCTAATATGAAATTTTATTTATGGAAAAAACTCTGACTAGATAGTACTTATTGCCTTAGTATTTTTGTTATATTCCACTTTCGTTTTTTAGGGGAAACTTGATAAAGCTGTACCTTTGTATGAATTGGCTGTTGAAATTCGACAGAAATCCTTCGGCCCAAAACACCCTAGTGTAGCTACTGCTTTGGTAAACTTGGCTGTTCTTCATAGCCAAATGGTAAGTTCTCACGTTTTAACGTTATAAATGAATGATTTTTAAGTTGTGAAATATAGAAATCATGAGACAGATATGGCATAGTAAATATAATTAAAGAAAATTTAACCCTTTGCACTTGGAGACATCTTGCGGGTCACCTACTAGCAACTCACTTGCACTTACGAAGCAGTGAAAAGCCAAGCACTGCCTATTAAATAGTATAGCATGGGAACCAGTTATTTTATTTTAGTGATATTTGGCTTATAATAGTATTTTGGACATTGAGTAATTTGTGACAAAAATATGAAAATGTCATGTCTTGTATTTTTCTAGCAAGTGGTAACAGGTCAAAACAGTCACTGATATGCATTGCAGGCTCACTGTTACATGTTGTGCAATAGTGTTTTTTTGACATCTTCTACCTGGTATTTGTGTTCGAGCCGACAGTGCAGTCTCATTTTCTTCCTTCCACATTAATAATATGTAATTCATTGGCCCGTTTTTTGTTTGAAGACGATGTGGAAGGACACTCATGATTCCTGAAAACCGCTTCTCAACTGATCAGAAGCTTGACAAATTTCAAATGGGACATACATTTTACAGTTTTTCTTTTTGAGGCTTGGTACAGTATATAGGAGTTAATGCATATTTCTAGTCCCCAGAATAATTTCCTCCACCATTTTAAAGATTTTGCAAAATGCAGTATATAGAAGCATACTGATCTGCACGACCCACACTGCTCACATTTGCAATATAATTTAGGATCATTTCAGTCTTTTGTTAACGTAGTATTTCCACCATGTAATGTCCTTGTGGTAGGTTTCATTCCTTCGTGATTTTAAGTGCTGGGAATTTTAACGAGTCTTTTGTCCTTGCATGCAAGAAGCGCAAGATTATTTTTCCTGTACACTACTATTTTTTTGTTAAAAACTTTGGCTTTTTTATTTGTGCTGGTATTCCCTTTAGGTTGGCGCTGTACCAGCAAGATGACATTTCATCTTTAGTAGCTCTTCTGCTAGGACAATACTTGTGTAGTATCTGTCAGTAAACCTGTGGTATCCTGCTACTTTGGTAACTTTTTGGTACCACCATGAAAGCATTTCACACATTCTTTCTACGTAATGCCAAGCTGATTTTTTTAAAATGTATATCTCAGTATATACATTCCATCTCTTTGTTTACTTTTTAGTGCAATTTGAATGGAAAACTTCATGGAAACATACTTTTTGAAAAATGTGTGCTTGCATAAGTTTGTCCTGTGTAATCACAACTGTCTCTGTATGTCTCCTGAGAGGGGCCGAGTGGTTTGCTAGATTTACAGTGTCCCCTCAGCGGGGACATCCGAGTACAAAGGGCTAAGATTATTTTTAATGCTTCCTTTAACACCCGAGGAATAATGGAAGTTAGATTTGTAACAGGGTCCCTTCCTCTTAGTGTAAAACATTGCTGAGTTCAGAGCACAGGCTTCATTTAAACTTCCTGGAGCTACCCTACATCTCTCTCTGTAATATTTCTTTGAGCTTGTGGCATTTGCCTGTGATGGGTGAAAAACAGGTATGGTGCTCATTGGTCATTGGTCAATAAAGGAACAGGCTTACACGTGTACTGTTGGATTAAGGTCAAATGATTATCAAGCCAAGTCTAAAACATAGGTGTCTGACTTTCTGGTATACTGCTTCTGTGATGATTATGCATAAATTAACTTGTTCATGCACATCTTTTAGAAGGACATTAACATTTTTAAAGTACTAACCAAAGCAGGTTAGCTTAGTCTAGAATACATTAATTTCAGGAACCCAGTGTTTTAAAGCAAATATTATCACTCTTTTGAATAAGAGAAAACACGCTGAAGCCTTGCCGTTATATGAAAGGGCATTAAAGATCTACGAAGACAGCCTGGGTCAGATGCATCCTCGAGTTGGAGAAACATTAAAAAACTTAGCTGTGCTCAGGTAAGAATTCTTTTCATTTTCCTCATAGAGCCCAGCTCTCTTTAGAATAGCTTTGGCTCATCTTAGAACAGCACAAAATATGCATTGCTGGTGTTTTTCCTTGGAGCGGGGAGGGCGTTTTTGCTGAGCGAACTTCACAAGAGGCTGAAGCACACCCAGGAGTGAGGTGAGAGCTGCGTGATGTGTTGTGGAGGGGTGTGTCACGCGAACAGTGAAGGGGTTTGCATTTCAGCTTGCTGGTTCTGAAGGCAGGATGAGCAATTTGGCTGTCCTCAGAGCTAATTTACCAGTAAGGACATGTGGACTTTTGCTTCTCATCTGTTTACTGCAGAATACAGCGAATACCTAACTTAGCGATTTCACCGCATCCACTGAAACATGATTTTGATGGCATCCGTAAGAGACGCTGAAATGTTTCACAGTGCAGAAAGGAAAGGAGTTTGGGTCTTCTGTTTTACTGGTCTGCTTTGAGCAAATGCACTGGAAAAAAAAAGGGGAAATGAGCCATTATTTATAACATGTCTTTCCGTACTCTATAATTTAAAATGGGTAAGAGGTTATATTCTCATTTTAAGAGTTTTTTTTCCTTCCCCTCTCAAAGCTATGAAGAAGGGGATTTCGAAAAAGCTGCCGAACTATACAAAAGGGCAATGGAAATAAAAGACGCAGAAACATCACTCTTGGGCGGAAAAGCTCCCTCACGACATTCGTCAAGCGGAGACACATTTAGTTTAAAAACAGGTCATTCTCCTAATGTTTTCCTGCATCAAGGAAAGTCTTCCTCATAGCAGCAGTCACAGTTCTTTGCCAGTGTACCTTAGGATGAAGTCACTAAACGTTTGGAACATTCGAATTTGACACAAGTTTTTAAGACATTTTTTACTACTTTGTGATTTCTCTTACATTTTGTATGAAACTGTATAATACAGCTCAGACTATGCTAAGTTTGCGCTGTGATTGTGCCTGTTTTAGTTGTTCAAAAGAATTTTCCTATTTTACTGGTTCCAAGAATGTAGGCACGTTAGAATCTTCAGATGACATGAGGAACAGATGGTCTCTGTTCAGCAAGAGCTGGCGGAGCAGTTGCGACAAGGCACTCGAGAAGTCCATGGTTCTTTTGAGCTGCCAAGAGCGGACTTGGCCTCTCCATTCCCCGTCTTGCTTGGCAGCAGTAGTCTGGCCCACCTCTCTACCTCAGAGGAAAGTTTCAAGGACTAAAGGGATGTTGATGAAAGATTTGAACTGTCAGTAAAACAATCTAGTCACAAGAATCCCTGACGGCTACATTTTAAAAAATTCTTTTTTATTCTCCCATTTCCTTGAGCAAATTGGGCCAGGTCCTTCTGTGCCGTCTACATTGTATGTTCTTATTGTGTAGTATTTACCTGCATGACATCTGAAGCCATGAATACAGTAACAGGTCAAGCTTTTCAGCATTCTTTGACCTTCCCCAAAATACTGATTTGACAATCTATCTTTTCATACATGTCCTAAATCTGTCTTCATTTACCTCAGTCTGTTCTCTTTATACTGAAATTAAATATTTTTCATGGGTTTTGTAAATTTTGCTATATTATGTATGTCTTGTACATTATATATTTACATATAATAAAATCATTTTTAACACTTGTAAGATCCCGTGTATTAATTGTAAAAATGATACTTCTGTTTTAAAATTAAAGTGCAATTTTTCCCCACTCTAATTTATACAAGAGGGCTACATTTTGCAAGGTTTTGAAGAAATACTTTGAGTATTTAAAAAAGAAGACTTGAATGTTGTCAATACTCACTGAGTAGTTTAAGGTTTTAGCTAATGTTATCTGAGGTCTGGCTGTCCACAGGGTGGTCTACAAACCATTACCACCACCGCCTGGGAGAATCTTAACTATTTAGACTCTCAGACCTCTCAAGACCTAAATCAGAAGCTGCATTTTCGCTAGATCCCCGGGTGATCATGTGAACGTAAGTTTAAGAAGTAATGGTAAAAGTGTAAGGCACTACAATGGTTACTTGAAAGAAATTAGGATCTTACAAAATGAGCATCCTTCTCCTTTTTGGGAGTAGTTCAAGAGGAGAAAACAGAAAATAAGCTGTAGCCATAATGTGTCTTTCTGGGTTTGCCAGCTGTGAAAGGCACAAAGCAATTTAATGCACAAATACACCAGATACTGATTTTAGAATTAAGCTATTAGAGGTTAAAATTTGATTATTTGTAAGTAATTAAGTAATGTAATTTAGTACATGCTAAGTAATGTATTAGGTTTGTTATCTTAACCTGTTTCAGGAAATTAATTCTAGTACTCTAGAAGAACCCTGAAAAAAGGATAAACTATCCTAACAATACTATGTATTTCTTTGTACCTCCAATATTTGGACTTTAAAAACATACAAAAAAGCAGAAACGTTAATATTATTCAAGATGTTTTTATGGCAAAAATTAATAACTATAGTTGGGGATGATCATTCAAAATTACATATTTTAAAAAATTAAGTTTAAATATAATAAAAGAGGCAGGCTTGGTGGCTCAGCCTGTAATCCTGTGCTTTGGGAGGCTGAGGTGAGTGGACTGCCTGAGCCCGCGGGTTCGAGACCCACCTGGGCAACCTGGCAAGACCTCATCTCTACAATAAATCAAAAATCAGCCGGGCGTGGTAGCACGCGCCTGTAGTTCCAGCTACTTGGAAGGCTGAGGCGGAAGGATCGCCGGAGCCCAGCAGGTCGAGGCTGCGGTGGCCGGGAGTGGCCACTGCACTCGAGTCTGGGCGACAGAGTGTGACTCCAACTCAAAAAATAAATAAATAAATATATATATATATATATATAATTTTAAAAAATTTATATTATTAATTGTACTACCAACTCATTTGTTTTCATGTAGAATGCCTCCTTAAAAAGATAAAAATAGCTGTGATACACATCTCCTGGTGTGTGTATGTATATTTGAGGGTCTCAAGTGGGACTATTATTAATATTAATAATAGTCACATTAATATATACCTTTACAATGAAAAAAGAAAAGGAAGCTTGCAGACAACTGTAAATCTGAATTGGTAGGATCCAAATTTATGCAGGTTATAGTGTTCATTCAATACCTACAGAAAGGGAAATATAGGAAAAAAATACAACTGGGGGAGTATCAAGGCTTCCTTAATAAATATTCTTAAATGGCTATTGCCTTTTTGTATTGGTGTGTTTGTAGGTATCCACGGAGTATTTTTATGAGCAGAAACCCATAATACTTATTTTTCTACATTTGAGTAGAACCATAAACTCAATTCTCATTAGCAATGAAAAAGGAATTAAAGCTGAATATGCTGTTTTACTATCATGTAGAGTCTCTGCACTAAGACTGGGGACTGCTTTTCCCTCCTTCACATCAGAATCAATAGTGTTTACAAATCTGGTCAAATACTGTGGTTTTACTTAGTAATACAAAATTCATTGAGAACTAATTTCTCTTAATCAGCTGCCTTCTCATATAAGACAGTGCTCTAGGTAGATACAGATATGCTACCAGATTTTCTTCTGGTAAAATAATCTAGTAGTTATTAATGAAATATATTAGACCAAAAAAATTGGGTCAGATAAACTAGGTAAGATTCAATGACCCAATGCCAAGGGCAGATGAAAAGTCTTTAGAAGATGGTAAATTCTAGATACATTTTATCAAATCATAAAATTTTATATGTAAAACTTTGCTGAATTTTTATATAAAGAACTTCCAAAGGAGAAAAGACTACATTTCATTTTAAAAATTAAAAACATCTCTGGTAACTAGAAAGGCTATTTTACAGTTGAATACACTGAAAATTTTTTTTTTAAATGATAAAAAGCCCACAGCAACATATGTAAGTTTCAAGGCTAGAAACACTACCCTCCCCCTTTCCTGATTTCACTGTAAACGTAAGAAACACAGTATACTTCTAGAATCTCAAATCTAATATACTGAACATAATTGATATGAGACTTTCTGAAATGAGCTTTTAGAATTTTATTTTACAACTGGGTGATGTAATTTAAGTTTTTACTAACATTTTTCTGCTAAAGATACAATTTAGATCTTCGTATCTTCAAAGTAAAAATCATCAAAATAGGAACACAGAAACAGCCTACTGGTAATGGTTACACCTACATATTATTTATTTATCTCCAAACCACTGGGAATTAATTCACCAAGATTCTCTAAGCCTTCATTATTTGTATGCAACTCCAGAGAAAACTAGTTTTCTATCAATTTACAGTTCAGTAGTCATGATCAGATACTCCTCCAGTGAATACAAGTCAGCCATTGTAGAGGCAATTTTAAATTCTTCTTTTAGGTCTACTATACAGGACAAATATCTTGCCTAATATCTCACTACTTTGAGGATCAAATTTAAATGAAGTATTCAGGAACAGCCTAGATAATATGGGTGTAATCTGGATGAATCGTAGTCTAAGTCGATGGCTTGCTCTTTAGTAAAGCACAGTGATTCCAGATATGTGTTCCACAGACACAATGAGTTCTATTAACTTGGTCAGTGCAGAATAAAATATATCTGTCTACCCATAACGGTAGCATCCATTTATTTGCCTTTGTCTTATTTTGCATACATAACTCACAGACTTATAAACTTTACCAGTGACTACATTTCAGATTGTATTGCATCAGGAAACATTTGAGAGGATGTTATTTTATAGCTTAACTATTTTAAATTCATTGTTGGTCAAG
>NW_007245706.1:59186-78195 GCF_000164805.1 Carlito syrichta
GAATGTCCTCTAACACCTAATATATTTCCCTCAATCAATTCAAAGACCATACAATTCATTTTAGCACACACATATATAAATGTACTTTGTACAATATAAACTACTGATCAAACGTGAGAAGCTATTATTGTAGCTAGTTCCTTATCCTCAGCTAAAAAATCCAACGATACCCCAAAGCCTACTGAAGAAATCTCTTACGCCTGAGCTTGTGCTCCACGCAGAGCAACCAGCACTGAAGACGAGGAAGACTAGGCAAGAGGGCCCTATATTTGGGGGGACATCTCTCTGCTTGCCTGGAACAGTCAGGTTGTCCTGGTGTAACTATTAATAGCACCTCCTTTAGTTTCAGAATTGTCCCAGTTTGTACAATACATTATGTGATCACCCTATTAATAAACCACATTGAGAAACAAAAAAAGAAAAAGTATAATCTAGCAAGGTATGGGACATTCTATTTCCACATGGTGATTCATGTATAATATGACAGGGAGAATGAAACTGAACATGGGACCTATTCTAGCCTTTACATGTATCTCAAAATAAGTTATGAGTCACTCATATGGGTGCTACTTTATGTTGAGTAAAATAGAGGGTACTATAGTTCAGGGAGAAAATTAATTGATATATGACATATACATATATATATGTATATATGTGTATATATATATATATATATAAAATTTTGTATGTATCTTGAAGTTGTTATCATGAACAAACTTGACTCTGCTGTAACTGCTGTGGGATATTTGCTGTGCTCAGTTGATAAACACCTTCCCAAGTGGTTGGCCATGCCACCAGTAATGCTCATAAAGAAAAATAAATAAATAAAATGATTTTATTTTCCATGTGTGCAGCCTTAGGGGAGGAAGTCACATTTGTTCACTGGAAAAGTGAAGATTACTATTTTTCTTTTTTTAAAAAAAGTAAGTAAGGTAGAAATTTCAAAGTACAATTTTGACAGAAGTGGAAACCAAGGAAAACTCAGCATTTAAAATAAGAACTAATGATTACCCAGCCATGTCTTTGGCTGGTCACCCTATATTTTGAATGGGGGATATTAAAATTACCTTCTATTCTTCCTCCATCTGTCAGACTATATTTTACTTGGATTGTATCAGTAGAATTATATTTTTAGTTCAAAACTCCTTCAAAGCAAATTGCATTTAATTAGAAAAGAAGTGAAGGAGGTATGTCACACTTGGTGATTTGAGGCCACTTCAGTCATCAGAGTGTGAAAATCATTTCTCCAGATGGCAGTTTCCTTCTTAGCTGAGATCATAATCACCACAGTAGTTTTAAATCATATTTACTTTTATGTATATGCATATAATTAATTTTTAGTTTTATGACTTCTTAACAAAAAATAAAGTCAAACACCAAGGAATTATATTTATAAAGGAAAAGGCATCAGTGATCTCCTTTGGGAAGCATTTTTCAAAGCAAAATGTCATATTATTGACCTTCACCTTTTTTAGGTTGACAAGTGATGATTACATAAAAGCAAGTTCCATGTAATCCAATTTGCAAATTTAGCAGGGCTTAAAGGCAGGTAGAAATGATACATCAGGACTGCTAAGCCTTAACAGTTTTCTTATGTTAATAGGCAATAGATATTTTCCATGCACATAAGAGGAATAAAGAAGACTATACTGGCAGTTTAAAAAGTATAGCTTTATTTTTATCTTTTTAAAATAACCACTGACTGGCAAGAATTATGTAGGGTACTGAAATTACAATGTTGGGTGAAATATAACTACGAAGGGGTTTCTGCCTTCAAAGGGACAATAAGCTAGACAATTACATAGACATACGTTTATACAGTTCTGTTACCTTTTAAAACAAGGTGCAGGCAGTAATGAGAGATCCAGTTTCAAGGGGGTCAGAGAAGACTTCATTCTAGAAGTAATATTGAAATAAAATTCTCCAGTGACTAGGAATTAACTAGGTCAAAGAGAAAGAGAACTAAGAGGAAACTAGATGTCAGAAGGCAAAGGGTGAAAAGGGTCCAAAATAATTCTAGAGAGTTCATTTAGGGTTTTTAGCTCTTATTTAGGATTTTGGTCTTTATTCAAGGAATAAAGAAATTCTTCTGTGTATTAGGCAAAAAGTGACACAATCAGATTTACATTTTATTTTTATTATCTGTTTATTTATTTTTTGGTTTCTTCAGTTACATTTTAAAAGATTACCCAGCTAAAGTGCAGATCCTACCGACTACAAAGCACTGAATAGAAGAGGTCAAATGTAGACCTAGTAAACCATTGTGAAGGATGTTGATAAACTTCCTTGTGAATAAAAGTAAATTACTCCCTAATATTGTATTTTATTCAGGTATTCCTCCTCTCTTCCTAGATACAAAAAATAAAGCTGCATGTAGACACACTACAGGGTAGAGAGACATAACATAATCCAATAACCCAGAGGAAAACGTTGTCTATAATCAGATATTGTGAGGTCTGATAGTCATTAATAAGTCAAAAAGCAACAGGTTCTGGCACAGGTGCAGAGAAATGGGAATGTTTCTACACTGTTGGTGGGAATGTAAGCTAATTCCACTTCTGTGGAAAGCAGTGTGGCAGAACTAAAAATTGAGCTTCCATGCTATTCAGCAATTCCTCTTCTGGGAATATACCCAGAGGAACATATCACTACAAAAAAGACACCTGTACATACATGCTTATTGTAGGACTTTTCACAATAGCAAAAACATGAAACCAACCCAGATGCCCATCAAAAGTGAACTGGATAAAAAATGTGGTACACATACACGATGGAATATCATGAAGCCATAAAAAAAATTCATGGCCTTTGCAGAAACATGGATGCAGCTGGAGACCATCATACTAGTGAACTATCACAAAAACAACTGAATATTACATGTTCTCATTCATAAGTTTCCCCTGATCACTGGTCACACGAGCAAAGAGGTGGGATTGAACACTGCTAGCAGAGGGAGGAAGGGAGGGAAGAAGGAGGAGGTGCATGGAGACACACTGGGTACCTGATCCATTATTAGGAGAGAGGACCAGGTATTACAGAAGCCCAAACCTTCATCTGCATGCAACTTTCTTATGTAGTAAATTTTCACTTGTACCCCACAACTCTAAAATAATAAAAAAATTACCCAGCTCCATATATATATTATGTATATTACATAATATATATATATATTACATATTATATATATATTAGCAAGGTAGAATGAAGCTAGAAAAAAACACCTGGATGTAAGAGGCAATGATACATAAAGAAACTGAGAAAAATATAAGCAAGTATAAATAACATAAAATAAGTAATATTTTGCGATGTATACAAAGTACAACTAAAGACAATAGACAACAATATTTTTGAGACAGAGGGGATGGTCATATTTGCAGCATTTTGAAGTTCTTTTGCAAAAGAGAAAGATAGAACTGTAGACAAAATTAAGATATAGTTGCTATGATTTGAATAACTCCCCACAAATTCAAGTGTTACCAATGTGATTGTATTAAGAGGTGGAGCCTTAACAGATGATTAGTCCACGAGGGCTCCTCCCCGCAGAATTAGATTAAGACCCTTTTAAAAGAGGCTTCAGGCAGCAGCCTTTGGTTAGTTTTTCCTTCCTCCTGGCATGTGAGGACTTTGCAGCAAAATGGCCCTCACTAGAGAAAACCTGCCAGCACTGATATTGGACATCCCAGCCCCAGAATTATGAGAAATATATGTCTATTCTTTATAAATTACCCAGTCTCAGGCATTCTGTTATAGCAGTATAAAATAGACTAAGACAATAGCTGTATTTATATATTAGCAATGCAGAGATCATCACTATAGTATAGTAGAAATAACATGGATAATATTCCAGAGGGTAAAAAGGCAGAGGGTAGAAAAAAACCAATATTTGACAAATCCAATAGAAACTAGAAAGAAAGACAAAAAAAAAAAAAGAAGGAAAAAAGTATAGTAATAGGAAACACAACAGAGGACAAAAAAACCTAAGTAGTAGTAATCACAATAAATAAAAGAAGATGTACAGATCATTACAAATCTTCTCTTATGGCCAGGCATGGTGGCTCACGCCCTGTAATCCCAGTACTTTGAGAGGCAGAGGAAGGAGAATTGCTTGAGCCCAGGATTTCGAGACCAGTCTGATTAGCCAGGTGTGGTGGCATGTGCCTGTAGTCCCAGCTACTTGGGAGGCTGAGGCAGGAAGATTGTTTGAACCCAGGAGGCTGCAGTGAGCCATGATGTGCCACTGCACTCCAGTTTGGACAACAGAGTGAGAGACTGTGACCCCCAAAAATAAATCAGTAAGCACACACAATATTACTTTTTATCCAACACAGCAACCTCAACTGCATGGCATGATAGATTTACATTGGAATGACTGGTGTTAGCAGGAAGTCAGATTCAACTTTGTGGAGCTGGCATTTCGCTTTTCAGAGTGAATTTTGGAAGCTTTGGATAAGTTTCTGGTTAAAGGGCTCCCATACTTCAGTAGGAAAAAGAGAAATGAATTTTTTTTTGCTTATAGTTTAGATTTTAATGGTATTATATCAACTTTTTGTAAATTCCTATAGACTAAATCACATTCTAAAACATATGGGCATAATTACACAATTGCTTATCCTCAGGGAACCCTCTTTGTAGAACAGGTATAATTGACCTGATCTTGTAGGTAGTCTCTCTAAATAAATCAGAGTGGAGTCAACATGCAAGATTTTCAAATCTCCTGAGGAGAAAACAAGTGGCTCCTGTATCAGCTGGATGAACATGCAGAGATCATTAGTGGCTTTGTTTACTAACTGTACATACTACTCATCTGTAATCTAATCAGTCAGAAATTTCATAAAGCCTCAAAATATCTGTTCCTATTTATTGCCCCATTCTGAAGTAAGAGGTCCCAGATTCTCTTCTGGTTCACGTGATATGACTGTGCCTTGTGGGTCAAATAGAATCAATCTTGCTACTCAGGTCCTAGCTATTTTGACCAGGTTTGGATACATGATCTGAAGTATTGTCATAATGTATGAACATTATGAGAGAGTTCAGGTGTCCCTGAAACTCCACTTAGATGGTAACAACCTGGCCAATCACACCATTTCTTCTTGATAGGATAAAGTTAACAGTGAAAGGTGGAAGAACAAGAGGAAGAATAGTTGTTTTCCTGAACAATGCTTAGCTATTGTTCCAGTACTCATGATGCTTGATGTATTATACATCTCCATCTTTAGCGTTTGTTGACATTGTAGTTCATGCTACCCTATGGGTGTGCAATGTTAACATTGTAGTTCATGCTACCCTATGGGGGAATTCCTACCAGAAACCATCACTACTGAAGATAATCTATGCATAATTTTTCCTTATGACCCTAAGGATCCTGAAAATTCCAGTCAGGAAAGCATATCCAGGGCTGGGAGATCAGTGAGGAAAATTCCAGTGAGGGGACCTCAAACACTGTAATCCAAAGTGAGAGCAGATTTTAGAATGCCAGGTGTTGGAGCAGATGTCTCCAGGTCACCAAGATCGGAAGGAGACAGTCTTCAAGTGGAATTAAAGACCTAACCTCTTTCCTCTGCCTCCAAGCAAGACAGGCCTGGAGACATCTATAATGAGATTGTTTCAGGGACAAATGGACTTTGGGAGTAAAGAGCCAATGCAGACTATGCCCAGAATATTCTTTTAGATGTGATTTCCTCTAAGGCTTTAGAAAGGATTTCAATAGTTTCTACATTATTTTTTGGCTCTTTTCGTAGCACTGACGCAGAGTTTCTGAATGTATTTTTTCCCAACTTGCTAGAAATGAGTCATAAAATAAATGACTTGTGTTTGACTTTCGAGTATTTCTAGTGCCACACGTTAGCAGTAAATGAAATTCTTCTAATATTTTTTATGGGTGGGAATGTGTCAGATTCTTAAGGCTTTTAGGTTAAACGAGTCGATTTAAATTTAGAATGTTTCATCACATATAAAATGAGTTTACTCAGAAACTATCAAGCATGTGTCAAGGTGTTATGTGAAAGTCAGAAAATTCACTTTGTGCTTCACAAACAAGTACGGGTGAATTACTTTCTTTCTAGGTCTCTTCAAAACAAATTTATTTTGTTAAATGCCTTGGGCATTCAGCTCAGAATTAGAGAACCAGAATGTTTTAATTGAAAAATAAAAAACAAAAAAGCCTTATAAAATCGGTTGGTTTCATCCATTAGTTTTACAAAGAAATGGGAAAAAAAAAAAAAAAAACAAGACCCAGAAGGTAAGATTTCTCTGTTGGAGGTCACACAAAAAGCGAATTGCCTAAATACTGATCTTATGACACCCACTCCAGTGGTCTTTGAACCTCAAAACAATTCTGCTGTCAATTGTATTAAACATTTCCTCCCCACTCACACTAAGGACATAAATTTCCCATGAAAAGGGAATTGATGTGATCTTTTCTTTGCTAGAGAAACGTTTTCCAGGTTTGTTCTCCCACTTACTTTTCCATATCACATTCTCTTCTGTGAATTTCTAGGAATCTGTCCGGTTGCCTGACAATTGGATACAGTCTATTTGCCCAATCGCCACGGGAGGAGGACACTTTAGATGGGCTGTCCTGGCTTTGCATTAGGTCATTTTCTATAGTCTTCTTCTTCCTTAGACCCACCCATCTCAGCCTTACCTATTTCAGCTGTGACACAAGTAATGTAGCACCCCTGCACCAGATCCTGCTTACTTTTAGGACCTTGAGTTTTGAACCTGTTTCTAGACTCAACTCAACCTAATGTCCCGGGATAGTCTGGGAAGTCTTAAGGATGACTACTTGGTGGATCATCTAAAGTATGTGTCTTTCTTTAGTAGAATAGAAATATTTAATTTCTCTGTAAAAATATTAGAACATTATGAATTCAAAAAAGAAGCAAAAGTCATTTGTTCTTTTCATCACCCAACCATAAGCATTTTTGGTTCATTCATTCATTTATTCATGCATGCATTTATTGAGTCAATGTGTGCTTTATCGAGCACTCACTGTATGTCAGGGCCTACTCTAGGTTTTCAGGATAGAGTGGGGAAAGGAAAGAAAAATCCCTGCATTGTTAAATTTACAGTCTAGGGACCCAGACAGCAAACAGACAATTGCAATGCAGGGTAATGGGAGAGAGGGGAAGGAGAATGTGTTGAAAGACCACCTAAATATCTGCTCAAACTTGGAAATTCAAGGAAGGTTCCCTCATGAAATAATGTCTTAGGTGATATCTACAAAATCCAAAAGATTTAATCAGATAAAAAGTTGGGGGAAAGAGTGTATAGCTTTGGTAAATGTTTTAAGTTGAAAGAGAATAGTACATGTAAAGAAATAAAGAAGTTCAGAATGACTGAAATAAAGAATGGAGAGTATTGAGTAGAAACAGATTGGGTCAGTAAAGGGTTCTGGCGTGAGAACTTGCAGAGCCTTGTAAATCACAAGCAAAGTTTGGACTTAGTTCCAAGAGTGATTTTGTGTTTTGTAAGGTTTTAAGCATGGGGGTGGCATAATCCCATTTGTTCCAAAAGAATCCATTTGGCTACAGTATGGAGGATAGATTGAATTAGAGACAAATCCAGAAGCAGGGATGCCATTTTAGAGATGTTTGAATAATTCAGACAAGAGATGACATTGCTCTAGAAAGGAGTCAAGGCTCTGAGAACAGAGACCAGAGGACAGATTCAATAAATGTTTAGAAGGTAAAATCAATTTTATTTGGCATTTATTCCTGGAGGTTTTTGGTTCCCTTTCCTTTATTCTTTCCTTTGTGCCACACTGTCTTTCAGGACTCAGCTTAATGACATCTTCTCAGAGAAGACTTTTCTGACTAACCTATGTAAAATGTTTCCCATCATCATTCTGTTGGAGCACCCATTTTATTTCCTTATAGAAATATCAAAATATGTAACAATTTTATTTATTGGCAATGATTATTGTCTGATTTTTCATTAGACAATAAACTCCATGAAAGGAACAAGTTCGGAGGAAAACAAAATGTGTTCAGTTTTGGACATGTTGGTTTTGAGGTGCTGTGAGATTACATACTAGTAATATCTAGTAGGAAACTGGATACACAGATTTGGAGTTTAAGAGATAGATCTAAACTGCAGACATCTATCTCCAGAAGTATATATAAGTAAATGTGTGTGTGTGTGTGTGTGTGTGTGTGTGTGTGTGTGTGTGTGTGTGGTATTTATTTATTTCAGTCCTTTTCTCAATATTAATATATTTTTTTGAACTTAGAATCATACATAATTTTATTTATTTTATTTGTACAGTATATCCTGAATCTTCCCATGTCCTATAATATTCTTATACATTGCTTTTCATAATCGAATGATGCTCCATTGAGAGATTGTCCCATAGTTATTTAACTAATTATCTTTTGTTGGAAATTTAGATTGATAACAGTTTTCGTCATTGAAGATTATCTGTAATGCACAGCCTTCAGCTACAACATGGTTCCCATTCATGACTAATTATTGAAAAGTACTTTCCAGAAATGGAATACCTAAATACAGGAGCAAAAAAAAATTGTATGACTTTTGGTACTACAGCAGGACAATATTTATGAAATATAGATTCATTCTTTTACTTATTATTCACTTATTTGCCTTTCTTGCATGCCTACTTCGCACCTTATTCTAGCAGCTTGGCTTCAGCACCCAAAGCAATAATGTATTTGTGTCTGAAAATAAAGAAAAAAATTGATTGCTAGCTTTGTTATTAAATGTCTGAAGCCTTAGAGAGACTAAAATGATTGTTGGCAAAGAGGATGGAGAAACGATGGAGGGGAATCCTACCACCTCATCAGAATTAGAAGTTAGTATAGAAAAAAATTGAATAACTAGAAATAAAAACTTGAACCCTAAGTTTGTAGACTGATATTCATATCCTCATTAGTGTTTGACAAATTGTGAGGTAATTTTAAGTTAAGAAATTTAGAATGCTTTGTACTTAAAGATCTGGGCTAAACCAGGCTCGTTGGCTCAGCCTGTAATCCCACGCCTTTGGGAGGCTGAGGTGAGTGGATTGCCTGAGCCCGCGGTTCAAGACCTCATCTCTACAATAAATCAAAAATTAGCCAGGCATGGTAATGCACACCTGTAGTTCCAGCTACTTGGAAGGCTGAGACGGAAGGATTGCCGGAGCCCTCAGCAGGTCAAGGCTATGGTGGCCGGGAGCGGCCACTGCACTCTAGTCTGGGCAACAGAGTGAGACTCCAACTCAAAAAAAAAAAAAAAAAAGACCTGGGCTATAGTTTATCATTGTTATGTATTTTTAAAAATTGAAATAAAAAATCAAAATTAAAAATCAAATAATATTCATTCCTTTTACTCATTTAAAAATGAATCACAAGTTTAATAACAATCAATTTCTCTTAAATATTTCCCAGATTCTCTAACGTGACATATTCTCAAATACTTCAAATACCTTAAGTAACAATTATTTTTTAAAAAATCACATTGATGATTTAAATTTTTTTCAGGAAACTAATAAAAAAATTAATAACCTGGATTTGGTATACTTTTTTCTTATCTCTATGCTTATTTTTACTTCTTCCCAGTATTGTTATTAGAGATGCTTAATACCTGTACTGTGTCCATTGGTAATTCCATAGAATTTGGAACAAACTGAATTGAGACATAGGATTTGAGAAAAACTTCTAGAGTAATCCTCCCTAAGGCACATAATGACAATATGAGATCTTTTGTAGAGACTTGCAGTAATAGAACTTTTGAAATCATGCCGTTTCTTACAAATCACTGCCTTATATTTTCTTTCTTTCTTTCTTTCTTTTTTCTTCCTTCCTTTCTTTCTTTCTTTCCTTCTTTCTTTCCTTCATTCTTTCTTTCCTTCTTTCCTTCTTTCTTTCTTTCCTTCTTTCTTTCCTTCCTTCCTTCTTTCTTTCTTTCTTTCTTTCTTTCTTTCTTTCTTTCTTTCTTTCTTTCTTTCTTTCTTTCTTTCTTTCTTTCTTTTTTGAGTTGGACTCTCACTCTTGTCGCCCAGGTTGGAGTACAGTGGCACTCTCACGGCCACCACAGCCTTGACCTGATGGGCTTAGGCGATCCTTTCGCCTCAGCCTTCTAAGTAGCTGGAACTACAGATGTAAGTCACAACGCCTGGCTAGTTTTTGTGACTTATTATAGATACGAGTTCTCACCAAGTTGCCCAGACTGGTCTCGAACCCCCGGACTCAGGCCATCCTCTCACCTCAGCCTCCCAAAGTGCTGTGATTACAGGCTGAGCCACCGCGACTGGTCTATATCTTCTTAAATAAGATTTATTGAGGTATAATTTACAAAAAACAAAATTTGTCAATTTAAATGACTCAATTTGGTGAGTTTTCACAAATATATAGTCCTATGGTCACCACTTACAGTCATAATTGAGAACATTTCCATCATCCCCCCAAAATTTATTGCGCCCTTTAAAGTCATTTCTACATCTTGCCTACTTGAAACCAGTAATCTGATTTCTATCACTGTAATTTGTGACTTTTTCTAGAATTTCCTATAAATGGATTTATACAGCATACAGTCATTTGTGTGTGGCTTTATTCTTTTGCTTAATGCTTTTGAGATTCATCTAGCTTGTTACATATATTAGCAGTTTATTTGTTTTTATTGCCAGATAGTATTCCATTCTACAGACACATCACAACTTGTTTATCAATCCATGAGTTAATGTACATTTGGGTTGCTTTCAGCTTTTTTACTATTATGCACAATGTTGCTATGGTTATTGGACTAAAAGTATTTGGGTCAACATACAGTATGTTTTTCTTTTTTCTGAGTAAATACATAAGAGTATAGTTTCTCATTGCATGATAAGTGTATATTTAACTGTATAAAAAGTTACGAAGTAACTGTTCTATTTTATATTTCTACTGTCAATGTTTGATGATTCCAGGCGCTTTACATCATTAACAATGGTTGCCTTTTGTCCAGAATTTGTATTGGTTATATCATACTGTTCTCTGGTACCTTTACTTTTGAGAAGTATCAATATTTCGAACAGACTTGTAGTAAGAGTACTACTTAGGAAATACAAGTACCAAGGTGTTAGACTAGAATCCCCTTACTCCTTTACATTCATTAAGAGCATTTGTCAAAGCATGCTACTACAGTATCAGAACAGAATAGAGTTGTACAAAGGAATTTGCAGAAGTTCTGACAGCTGCAGGTATAGTTCTCACTGAATCAGGTGATCCAGTTAGAATTAGGGAGTTCTTTTGGCCTTCACTTAGGTGTGGGTTGTCTGGGCTCAAATATATGTCAATGAAATTTTATCCTTTGCACTTCATCCTGTAATTTCTTTTTTTTGAGTTGGAGTCTCACTCTGTCGCCCAGACTGGAGTGCAGTGGCCGTTCCCGGCCACCGCAGCCGCGACCTGCTGGGCTCCAGCGATCCTTCCGCCTCAGCCTTCCCAGTAGCTAGAATTACAGGCATGTGCTACCACGTCTGGCTGATTTTTTTTTATTTACTGTAGAGATGAGGTCTCGCTGCCCAGGTGGGTCTCGAACCCACGGGCTCAGGCAATCCACTCACCTCAGCCTCCCAAAGGCGTGGGATTACAGGCTGAGCCACCGAGCCCGGCTGTAATTTCTTAACTAGTAAACAGGACCAGCTAGTGATAATCTGCACTCTCTCTTGTCTTATAACATGATAACATTTTATCTTCTCTCTTTATCTGGCTAATGTGTAGATTTGTGTGACCTTTGTATTTGTCTGATTTACTTCTGCTCGACATAGAAGAGTATAGAGGCTAAGATGTAAAGTAGTATACGATCTCTCTGAAATTTCTCATGTTTATGGACAGATTCCACATATAAAATGCCAAGAGCTCTCTAAGAGCTAAAGTAAGATCTCCAAAATCACACTGTGCATGGAGGTTGCACTGACAGGCCCTTTAACTCATCCTCCTGGGCCATGGTTCGCTTGGTGATGAGAGAGGGTGCTTACATGCAAGACAGTTTCCAGTATTTCAATGAAGAAAATATTTTGTGTATGTGTATGTATGTGCACATGTGAATGCTTAAATAATTATTGATATACTCTTTGCTCTTGAATTGAGAGAAAAAGCATTATTCTCATATCAGGGCAGTCATGATTTCAATAACATTTTCAAAGTTCTGAACTGGTCTCCCTGTTCTTAGATGACTCTCACAACTCCAAGGGGCAATGACTATAAAATGAAGGAGGGTTCTGTTGCCAGTAAAAATTTTCTTTCAAGTTGCTCTATTCATATTCTTGCCAAGTTTGAAACCTAGGGAGTTTAAAAATTATTCACAATTTTTCATCAACTTTGATGTACAAAAAAACTAGAGATGTAGTTTTACAAATATGTTATCTATTAAAGTTGATTTAAATAAAATTAAACAATGAACTGTTGGGATCATTTGAGCCTGAAAGCAGGGTAGGAGTGAGATGGAGTCCAGTAACATCCTGCCTCACATCCCAGAACATCCCTGCCACCATCACAAACACTTGGAATGAAGCTGTGACACCAGCTGCCTGGTTTTGAAAGAGATAAATAGGATTTTTGAATTCACTGTGGTGAAACTTAGGCTAAATCCTCCTCTCCTCCTGCTTGCTTCCCTTTTTAGGAAGTCTATGGCTGACCACCTGGTGTTCTGAATCATTAATTCATGGAAGACATTCTGTCAGGAATAACATGTAACAGGCAGCCTGGCAACCGCCATTGAAATCCTTCCAGCTCTCCGTTCACTTTAGTTCATTTCAGTAATTATTTATTGTACACATACTATCATGCCCAGCCTGGTGCTAGGCGATGGGGCTTTCAAATCAACTAGAGCATGTAATTCTCACTCCAGAGATTTAAAAGATTTATTTGATGCCACATTTATTTAGAAGGAGGAGATGAACTACTACGAGAAAGGAAAAATTACAAAATCTTATAGAAGTGTCAAAGCACTCTAGGAGTAATAAAATTGGGGAGGGGCTAGCTTCCATTCTTGAACACTTGCCAAATGACAGATGCGGTATGTGTATAGACACTGGGCACTTTCCATGTGTCATTTCATTTAATTCTCAAAACTACCTTCGGAGAAAGGCATGAAACTCCTTCATTAAACATGAGAAAAATAGAGGTCTGGGGAAAGACGGGTTTTCAATCTTTCCCAGTAGTTGATTCTTAATTCAAGGAATTGTGAGCCCGATGTTTTTAGACTCAGATGTAAGCTCCCATGTGGCTGCAATAGGTAAGGTGATTAAGTGGGCTGGAGAAACCATAAGGACCTCCAGGGGAGAACAAAGTGCCAGATGCCTGGAGCAAGTGTAGGAATGGCAAGAAAGATCAGGAACATGAAAAGGCAGGTGGGATGGGTACCAGAGAACCAAAAGATAAAAAGGTGGCAGACACACAGTCCGAAGTCCAGATTAAATGGTCAGATCCTGTAGGATTTTGAAAGACAAATCCTGTAGGGACTGAGGGAACATGGTGTCAATGAGCAAAAGTAAATCTCCACTATAGAGACTTTACAAGTAAGACAGTTCCAGAACACAGCTCCGGTTGTTCATGGTTTCCAAGGTGGTAGAAGCCCACCCTGCAGGCAGTAATCAGGCAGCTGGGAACAGAGGAGTTGGGGTGGGGTTTCTGAGAAGATATTAACAGTGTCTGAACCAGTTTTTCCAATTTGACACATTTATAAGAACTTCTTTTTTTTTTTGGAGTTGGAGTCTCACTCTGTCACCTATACTGGAGTGCAGTGGCCGCTCCCGGCCACCGCAGCCTCAACCTGCTGGGCTCCAGCGATCCTTCCGTCTCAGCCTTCCAAGTAGCTGGAAGTACAGGTGCACGCTACCATGCCTGGCTAATTTTTTTTTATTTATTGTAGGGATGAGGTCTCGCCAAGTTGCCCAGGGGGGTTTCGAACCAACGGGCTCGGGCAATTCACTCACCTCGGCCTCCCAAAGTGTAGGATTACAGGCTGAGCCACTGAGCCCGGCCAAGAACTTCTTTTAATTTATGTTTTCTTCATGAAGCCTTGAAAGAAATCATTTTCATTATGTTTCTCAGTTATAATACTTTGTTAATTAGCTTAAATTAACTAATGTTTTCCTTAGGTTGTTGGATCTAAATATTTTGTGCTTTCTATTTTGTGAAGAGTTTTTGCTTCTAAGAATTTTATTTAATATATTGGTTACCAAACAAGAAAATCAGAAGCACATTGTTTAGCTCCACAGAGAACAGCCTAATTAGGAATTTACTCTTTTACTCCTTGCTTAAATCCTCTAGGTGATGCGCTTAAAGTTTTATGGTTATTCTCTTAACTATAATTTTCCTTGTGTTGATGCATACATTTAAAATATATGTTTCAATCTGGCAAAGGTCCCCCTGTCAGAAAGAACTGTCTCTCCAATTAAGGTCATTATTAATTGGGACCAGTGGCACAGGAGGTACTAAGAGTTTCTCAGTGATGACTGCAAGTACTCCAAAATACTGCCATGTCTGCCATGGTCACTGGAGTGCTGAGTATACTAGGTCACTTGGTTTGTAGAAAACCAAGATGAATTCAAGGGCATTGCTAATTGACTGTAGTCATGTAGCTGCTATCTAAAGGGGTGACAACTAGTTGGTGATGAAAATAATCCCAGACAACTTTATTATACATTCAAAAATGTTGTGCCCTTTGATTACTGTATTGCTTTTTCCTGGAAGAAAGTAAGCTGCCGGGCGCGGTGGCTCAAGCCTGTAATTCCAGCACTTTGGGAAGCTGAGGCAAAAATATTGCCTGAGTACAGGAGTTTTGAGACCAGTCTGGGCAACTTGGTGAGACCTTGTCTCTACAATAAATCAAAAATTTAGCCAGGTGTGGTGGTGCGTACCTGTAGTTCCGGCTACTTGGAAAGTTGAGGCAGAAGGATCACCTGAGCCCAGCAGGCTGAGGCAACAGTGACCACGAGCATGCCAGTGCACTCCAGCCTGCGTGACAGAGTGAGACTCTGACTCAAAAAAGAAAAAAAAAGGAAGTTTGAGATTTTTTTAATTTGGAAATAATCACATGCAATTTAATTCTAGGAAAGTAATTATGTAAAGCAACAATATTGACAAAGGAGACAAAAAATTTAAACTACTTCTAATTCTGTATTTTGCAGAACTTTTACATAATTCTATTTTTAATGAATTCTAATATATTCCTTGCAGTAAAATTGGCTCCTTCCCCTAACCAATTCTGTGTTCACTCTGATGAGGAAACATCTAAATCAGCAATCTTAAACTGTAGGGTAAACAATAATCACCTAGAGAGCTAGTTTAAAATGCTGATTCAGGAATTGATGCAGGTAGGCCACACACTACACATTAAGGGTTAAATACATGTAACATAGACTTGGATTAATAACAAAGATACTGTGTTTTGCTAAAAGTAATGCCAGAGTTTCTATTCCCTTCACAGGATGTGATACAGGGTAGAAGTAGCACTGTGTTTAGACCTCAACTTAGATTCCAACTACTAGAGACCTTTATTTCACTGTTTAAATGAAGTTCCCTTATCTGTTATTGAAAAGAAAAAGTTCAAGTCATGAAAGAAAATAAAATTATATCTATAAATTACTTAATGCTTCTAACACAAAAGGCATACATGCTTGATTTCGCTTGTTTTTTATTTTACTATTTGACTAAATTATTTTGCTCTGCTTTTTATCCATAAGTTCTCTTAGGAAGAATGCTAAAAGCAATATTAAGAGACATACATCTTTCCAAACTCTCACTGCTTTCCAGGGAGGTCAGGACATCTCAGCACTCACTGTAGTCAGATGAGGTGGGCTGTTTCTTACCAACTCAGCACCATCACTGGTGCCCTTCCAAGGCTGGGAACCACATCTTCCAAGATTCCCTTCCTTTTATGGTTATAGCTTAGAGGCTGCTAAAGAGAGGAACTGAAGCATTTGGAAGGCCAAAGTGAAGAGGCAACTGAATTCCCAAAAGGTGTGGTTTAGAGACTTGTGGCATTCTGTGGACATCTCTGTAGGTTCCCTTTGTTGGATCACAGTGACTAAAAGCAGTGACTACTCAGATTCCAGGGTGAGTTCTGGCTTCTGTGTGCACTCCAGTGCTTCAAGGTAAAATTGTTAATGACTGTTTCTTAATGCTCCAGCTGTAGCCTGCCAAATGTTCACTTCTCTAGCCACTTTCACATTTGTGTAAACTTTAATCCCTCTATTAATTCTCTTATTCCAGGGATACTTATAGTGTTTCTTTTTTCTCACCCAAGCACTTGCAAATACACTAGAGTACCCTGGTCCTTGCTCTTATGTTATACCCTCTGGCTAATATGTTTTCTAACAAATACTTATTTGATATAGGGTACCTCCAACCCACATTCCAATTCTTTTGAAATGTCCCCAGGGAAACACATCTGCTTTCAAGTAGTCTGGTTGTACTTCACCTTTAATATGTTGTTTTCCACTATTATGTTTCATAAAAGTTTGGTATCGAGTATGTCAGAATAATAACCTTTGGGTCACATTATAAATCAAAACAAAGTTAGAGCCTCCTTGGTCCTAAAATTGTAAGTAGAAGTGTTCAAAGAATAAATAGCACTGACATTTAAACTAGCTACTGGACATTTAATTCTAGCATTTTAATCATAACTTACAATTTTATCTCATCAGTTTCTTGTCATATTTGTTTTTTTTGTTTGTTTTTTTTTTGTTTGTTTGTTTTTGAGCTTTTAGAATTTTATTTTACAACTGGGTGATGTAATTTAAGTTTTTACTAACATTTTTCTGCTAAAGATACAATTTAGATCTTCGTATCTTCAAAGTAAAAATCATCAAAATAGGAACACAGAAACAGCCTACTGGTAATGGTTACACCTACATATTATTTATTTATCTCCAAACCACTGGGAATTAATTCACCAAGATTCTCTAAGCCTTCATTATTTGTATGCAACTCCAGAGAAAACTAGTTTTCTATCAATTTACAGTTCAGTAGTCATGATCAGATACTCCTCCAGTGAATACAAGTCAGCCATTGTAGAGGCAATTTTAAATTCTTCTTTTAGGTCTACTATACAGGACAAATATCTTGCCTAATATCTCACTACTTTGAGGATCAAATTTAAATGAAGTATTCAGGAACAGCCTAGATAATATGGGTGTAATCTGGATGAATCGTAGTCTAAGTCGATGGCTTGCTCTTTAGTAAAGCACAGTGATTCCAGATATGTGTTCCACAGACACAATGAGTTCTATTAACTTGGTCAGTGCAGAATAAAATATATCTGTCTACCCATAACGGTAGCATCCATTTATTTGCCTTTGTCTTATTTTGCATACATAACTCACAGACTTATAAACTTTACCAGTGACTACATTTCAGATTGTATTGCATCAGGAAACATTTGAGAGGATGTTATTTTATAGCTTAACTATTTTAAATTCATTGTTGGTCAAGTTAGCAGTGGTGGGACATTTTCTTGTAGAGACTGATTCCAAATACACTGAGCAGATGCTTGCTAGATCTACTCAATAGGCTGTATGCCTTGTCCTTCTCCCTCCGTCTGAGGCTCATGTACCACTTGACTGTTCATGGAAAGAAAAAGAATACAGAATCAGATTGGTCCTTCTCCGCTTCCAAAAAGCCAAAACATTTCAATGGCCATGTTTTCACTAAGATTTGTAACTGCTACAATAGTTCTTTGAGTTTGCTTATTAGAATGACACACACGTTTTAGGAGAGTTAATGATTTAGCTGGACAGGCAAAAAGTAAGTCACAGGATTTTCAAAAGGTGTAAGAATTCCGTTAAGATGATACATTAACTAAAGCTGCCATAAGTTTTATCAGTTTAAATTTTTTGTTTTTAAATTTCAAGGGAACAGGCTTTAACACGAGAAATAAAAGATATGCCAGTCTGTTATCTATATGTTCTTCATCTTGGCCATGAGGTCTTCCAAGCTTTCACTGGAATCTTCCACTGTTACCTCAGGTACAGAATGTTCTTGCTTTTTTGGAACTGTATATGCCACCGTAATTCCTGCAGGTAAATCTGGAATTGGATCTGAAGAATTTTTCAATTCTTCTTCTGAAACCTCAGATACCAGCTCAATACCCCACTCATTATCTTCATGTATTATCTCTTCTTCTTCTTGTACAATCTCTTGTTTGGGCAGTGCTGCTACCTTTTTCTTATATTCTTCCTGCTGCTTCCTGCAATTTCTGTCATCACACTGAGGATTTGGCTTCATGGACATAGTAGGAAAAAAGTCCTGCATTGCATTGTAACCAAGGTAGAAACTAACAGTACCAAAATTTAATAGTAACTTTAACACATTTTGTACCAACATTCCAGCAACCACTGCCATGGTGGTAGGAAGACTGGCTGCACAAACACCTTCCCGTTTCAGAGTCTTTTCGTCAATATTTGCAGCAACCACAAGTGGTGGAGCACACGCAAAACAAGCAGATTCTCCAGGAATTATGAGCTGGATGTGCCCGGAAACTGCATTTTCACTGACCCCCGATTCCATCCATGTTTGTCCAAGTTCATTACAAGCTGTATTTATTGTCATTCGAGCTTCAAAGTTGTCCACACAGCTAAGAACTAGATCAACAGGCTTTCCTTCTTCTAACCCGCCGTTACTTATTCTACCCATGAAATGTTGAAAGTTGTCCACTGTGGTTATATTGTAGTCGTATACTTCAAAAAGAACATCAGGATTAATGTTCCTCAAAGTATGTTCTGCTGCTTGAACTTTACTTAATCCCGCTTGATGAGGTTGGAAGAAAAGTCTGTTCATGTTGGCCAGTTCCACCTTGTCATAGTCAAAGAGTAGTAACTTACCAATGCCACATCTTGTCAGCATTTCAGCAGTCACACTACCAACTCCACCAACACCTACTACTGCTACAGCAAAGGTACGGATTTTCTCATAGTTGCTGACAATTCCCATGCGTTTCAATGCCATCAGGCGGCTGTAGGGGTTGGAATCCGCCACCTCCGCGTTCATGCTCTCAATGCGGGCGCGGCCGCCGCCTTCGCCGCCGGCCC
>NW_007245706.1:78215-80259 GCF_000164805.1 Carlito syrichta
CAGGAAACATTTGAGAGGATGTTATTTTATAGCTTAACTATTTTAAATTCATTGTTGGTCAAGTTAGCAGTGGTGGGACATTTTCTTGTAGAGACTGATTCCAAATACACTGAGCAGATGCTTGCTAGATCTACTCAATAGGCTGTATGCCTTGTCCTTCTCCCTCCGTCTGAGGCTCATGTACCACTTGACTGTTCATGGAAAGAAAAAGAATACAGAATCAGATTGGTCCTTCTCCGCTTCCAAAAAGCCAAAACATTTCAATGGCCATGTTTTCACTAAGATTTGTAACTGCTACAATAGTTCTTTGAGTTTGCTTATTAGAATGACACACACGTTTTAGGAGAGTTAATGATTTAGCTGGACAGGCAAAAAGTAAGTCACAGGATTTTCAAAAGGTGTAAGAATTCCGTTAAGATGATACATTAACTAAAGCTGCCATAAGTTTTATCAGTTTAAATTTTTTGTTTTTAAATTTCAAGGGAACAGGCTTTAACACGAGAAATAAAAGATATGCCAGTCTGTTATCTATATGTTCTTCATCTTGGCCATGAGGTCTTCCAAGCTTTCACCGGAATCTTCCACTGTTACCTCAGGTACAGAATGTTCTTGCTGTCAACAAATAAGGAAAGTACAGTGACGAAAGAACCATACAAAATTCTTGATACTTAGGAATATATAACTGGCAACTTTTAACTATGCTCAACAAGCTTATAAAGTAACTTTTCTTTAAAAACTATGCCTTCTAATTTTTAAAAGGCAAAGTCTTTAACTTTTCCCACCAGTCTTCTGATTTACAAGGTAGCAGTTTCAACCTTCTTGACATCACTACTAAAGTTGTTAAAAATGGTACTGTGATTAAAACTATCAACATACAAAAATGATATCTTTATTTAATCAAAATCTATTATATCTGGTTCATTAATGTGTGAAACTTCAAAACCATTTTATGTCTGTTTTCTAACAGTTTAAAATAACTCATGCAAAATACATGATAGACACGTCTCAAAAGAAGATATTCGGGCAGCCGACACATGAAACAGTGCTCAGCTTCACTCATCATCAGAGAAATGCAAATCTATACCACATTGAGACACCACCTAACCTCAGTAGGAATGGCCATCATTAATAAAACAAACAACAGATGCTGGCGAGGATGCAGAGAAAAAACGCTTCTATATTGCTGGTGGGAATGCAAACTAGTGCAACCTCTTTGGAAGATAGTGTGGCAATTTCTGAAAGAACTAGAAATAGACCTTCCATATGACCCACAATTCCCCTATTGGGAATATACTTGGAGGAACTCAAATCATTCTACAAAAAAGATACCTGCACATGCATGTTTGTTGCAGCTCTATGCACAACAGCAAAAACATGGAACCAACCATGCTGCCCATCGAAGCTGGACTGGATAAAAAAAATGTGGTACATATGCACAATGGAGTATTATGCAGCCATGAAAGAAGGACAAACTTATGGACTTTGCAGCAACTTGGATGGATATAGAGCCGATCATACTCGGTGATCCATCACAGATACAAAGAACAGAGTACCATATGTTCTCACTCATAAGCAGAACTTGAACAATTACCAGAAAGGGATTGGCAGTAGTAAAAAACTGTCAGGGGCGGGGTGGGATTGGCAGCTGAGGGAAACTGCCAGGGGAGGGAGGGGTACACCTCATCAGCAAGGGTACCTGCATAATCGTTTGTATACCTAACCCTGAATTGTACCCCACATCTTTATAGTAAAAAAAAAAAATTTATTGTTACAAAGAGAAAAAAGGATGAACCTGAATAAAAGAAAACTCAAAAAAAAAAGCCATGAATATCTGCATTTTAACACTAAATACCTCTCTGTCACATCTTTTTTTTAAAATTTATTTATTATAAAGATGTGGGGTACAGTTCAGGGTTAGGTTTACAAACACTGATCATGCAGGTACCTCTATTGATGAGGTATCCTGCCCCAGAAGTTTCCCTCAACTGCCAGTTGCTTTCTTATAGCATTATAATTGTTCAAGGTCACCTTATGAGTGAGAACA
>NW_007245706.1:80279-105430 GCF_000164805.1 Carlito syrichta
CCTGCCAGGGACCCGCCGGCAGGAGCCCTGCCAGAGCCCGGGGCTCTTGTCATATTTGGCCAGTAGTATAGGACTTTGTTTTCAAGACTCGCTCTAATATAAAAACCAAACTTTCCTTTCCAGATGATGAATCCATTGTCTTCCAAAAACTCCCTAGAGTTAAACTGACTAAGGCTTTTTCCTGTCACTAACTGAGTGATTAGTTCTACCTCTTATCAATGCTAGATCTGACTGTCAGATACATAGCACCTTTCAAATCATAAACACGCTATATTTTGTCAAAGATGATCTACAATTATATACGGTAAAAGAACTTTTCTATGGAGTAACAATAATCATAGACACAAGATTGATGGTTCTAGTTAGTGGTATTTTGCTTTCAGTATTTTTTAATTTACTTTGTTTTCATTTTAGCCTAGAAAAGATCTAATTTATAGAATTCCTGTTATGAGTCAGACACATTACAAGCTGATATTTACATAATGATCATTTACACAAGGCATTACTATCTTCATGTTATAGATGGGCAAACTGAGGCTGAGAAATGCTGATGAACTTGCCCAAGGTAATTAGAAAGTGGCAGAAGATGTACACAATTTCTGGTCTATTTGATTCTGAAATGAGTTTACTTTCTACTCCTCCAATCTCCTTCATATCATAGATCTTATTATTTTCTAAGAAAAAAATACTCCAGAAGGAAGCATTTCTTGTGACCCAGCAAGATGAATACGGAATAAAATTTAGTACTCAGTTGTTGTCCTCTTTTATCTCCTTAGGAGCCTTTATTGAAAATGAAGTCCTATGAGACCAGGACCCTCGCTTCCATGCACATCGTGCACAGTGGAGTCACAATAATTATCTTTTCTGCCAGTCTATAGGAAGTTTGAGCATTGCATGCCAGCAGGCACTCTTTTTAAATGAGGCATTAGATGATTCGTGATGTCTATGGAACATTCTTCAGTATTTCAGCTAGACTGTATACATTTCGCAGAGTTCCTCTGCATGCCTTAGTGTGTGGTCCTTTTTAAAAAGAAAATATTAATTATGTAAAATACCATCAAAATCTCTGTAAATTGCAAAGGTGACATTTTGCTGTGGTTCAAATAATACCATACCAGATAGCTGTAACTCAATATTTATGAACGAGTACATTCATAGTGACAGATTTATGACCAACAGGTGATGCTAAAACTCCCTCTCTCACCAGGTTCCACTTCACACCAGGTAAAAGTGCAAAAGGAGGAGGGCTGGTATGGGTCAGGGTCAAGTATCACAGTGCTTACGGGTGGAGATTCAGTAAGAAAAGCAGTGCTTAAGAGCCCTTGTGTCTATTGGAATACCCCTTGACTTATTTGGGTTTCTTCCTTGGGGATCATGATCTCGGCTCCATTTAGGGAGGGTTTCCTACCATGCATCTTTCAGTAATATAGGTTTGAAACAACTTCATACTGGTAGACCTGTACCTTGTACTTGTGGCCTTTTCCCTCTTGAAGGGCATAAACTCAAGGGCTAAGACAGAAGATGAGATTTGGATGACTCACCCTAAGAACCCAGAGTCTACTCGAGATCTGAAGTTCTCAACCATGATCCAATGGATATTTTATAAGATGTTAATGGGAATTATAGGGTTAAAAGGTGTCTGAAAAGAAAGAGCATATAATATGCCAGTTGTGAGTATATCCAATATACAACAGCATCTTAATGTGTTTGGAAAGTTTCAAGGACAACTTCTTACCTTTGTTTCACACAGTTTCCCAAATGTGCTTGAGCACTGCACATTATTATTCATATTTTTATTGATCAGTAGTGCTGCTTGAGACACCAAATTTGGAAAACCCTTATCTGAATGCTAGACTAGAGGGGCAATAGGAAATCTCAATACACGTAACAGGATCAGGAGTCTCACATAGGAATCTGGGTCCAAAGTCCTGCGGCAACACACACACACACACACACACACACACACACACACACACACACAAACACACACACACAAACACACGGAGAGGGAAGAGGAAGAGGGAGAGGGAGATTGTATGCTTTGTTTTTCTGTCAGAAACCTAAGGTTGTGGCAGACAACCAGAGGAGGATCCACAGTGCTGATTGCAGCCACAGATTTTTCACGATTAATTGCAATTCTTTCCATCTGTATTAGTGAATTGGGCATCCAGGGTTCTACTGGCTGCCTAAGTGCCAGAAGAATATAGCAAAAGTGACATATTTATCTTTTAGCCTCTGATTCTGTTTTGTAGATAAATCAATTCTAACTGGATTGCATATCTTTTATGCTTTCAATTCTGTTCATTTGCTATCTTTTATTACATTCAGTCACTTCCTGACAAACATTAATTTGTTTTGTATACCTTTCTTGTCTTCTGCAATATAAGTTTGGGAAACAATTTTTGAAGGGGTAGAGACTGGAGTAATTTCTCCTGGAATATTCACCCATCTCAAGCATATAGCAATTGGCCAATTGCTTCTTCACGATGTTCACTATTCATCCTGGGTATAACTGTCTGACCCTTCCTGACAATCGATGGATAACTTCCTTAGACTGACAGTGTTCTATCATGGATAAGAGCTAACAAATGATTAAAAACCACACACTGATATTAGATGCTGGGGTAGACCCTTAACAAAATACTTTATTTTAAAAGTAGGATGGCTATTAATGAAGCAACATGGATTTAATTATAGATCATCTTTGTAGACATGTAGCTATGGTTATTTAAACGTGCAAATTAGTTTTCTTTGTTTTATGGAAAGTAAATAATGTGTCAAGGTTTTCATGTGAGTATAGGTTTAATTGTCTTATATATATTGAAATACATAGCAAAGTGCATTTTCTTGCATAAAGAAAGGCACTGTGAAGGAATATTGATGGCCCTAAAGTGAAATACCTTCAAAACAAAGAAAAAATGTGTCCTCTGAAACTTTCACTAGTAAAGCACATATAATATCAGAGTCTGACATGTCAAGGGCAAGAAAACAGAATACTCGGTATTTTGTTACTGGACCTATGTCTGACTTTGTAACCAAAGTGAACAGCTATCTAATCAGATACCAGAAATAGATGATTCTACATTAATCACAATCAGTTGTTATTTCCAGACTGAAGCAACATCAATTCAATTGCATGGTGTTCCACATATGAATTTAAGCTATGAGGAGAGACCAAAAAAATTGGAATTATTTTATGGAGGGTGAGCCCAATGTAGTACCCCGACAGGTAAATGTTCTAGGAATGCATCAACAGCAGTGCACCAGCTAGTGTTGTTGTGAGAGGTTGCATTAGGCTTCAGTGAATTTTTTTTGTGTGTGTAGATTCTTTCAAGGCATTTGCCTATTTTATGACGGGTGATTTACCAGTGCACCTGCCCACTCTGCACTGAGTATTCAGCTGTTGTTGACCGAAAACATCATGACCCCCATACCCTACCCTCCTTATTCACCCAATCTCACCCTGAGCAACTTTTTTTTGTTTGTTCTCCTGAATGAAAAAAGTCTTCAAAGGGAAACATTTTGCTGATATGGAAAAGGTGCAACAAAAAACAACAGAAGCACTAAAAGTTATCCAAATTGATCAGTTCAAAAACTGTTTTGAACAGTGGCAAGGGTGTCTTGATAGATGTATTGCAACAGACGGAGAGTACTTTGAAGGCAACTGAAGTTTAAACATATAAGAATAATGCACAATATTTTATTTTAAAATTCCAGTTTTTTGGGTCCCCTCTTATACATTTCACCTTCCAGATAAGTAGACAGCAGTTATTCTCATTGAAAAATAATTTTATTTTAACAATTAATGTATTAATCATTGTCATTAGTGCTGACCATCCAATACATCTTCATTTTCATGGCAACATTACCTGATATTAGTAAAATTATTCACCATATTCTCCTTTACAGAAAATTAATCACAAATCAAAATTCTCAAATTACATTATTTATTCTCACATTTTCCATATTTTGTGTTTTATAAATTTCCACAATTGCTATATGTTGTCATTCCAATATTTATACACATGTGTAGAGAGATATTTTGTTAATTTTTATACCATTAAAGTTAAATAAGCAAGATTTTTTGGTTGCTTAGAAGTGAGTAATGAGAAGAAAATAAAATGACTCCCTGGTATATGATCAAAAGTGAAAAATAGGACTAGAAAATCTCTATGGTTTCCCCCATTTGGCTTAAAACGCATCAAATAAATACAGAAAAAGATGAGATACAAAGAAAAGGTGTAGCGATAGGAGTTGACCTTATAAATATTGTCATTATCTAAAACTTTTCAAGTAAAACAGAAAAAAAAATTACTGAATTACAGGTAGATACTTCCTTCAGTTAATTCTTCCCCCATCCCACCAGCACTAATTCCAATACCATTCCTGACATTGTCAAGTTTTAGTACAAGAAGACATATCAAGAAAAATACTACTTATAAGACCATAAACTAAGGGAATGATAGTAGGATAAAGAAAATGGGACCAGTCAGGGAGTTTTTAGGAAACAGACTAGATAGGACTTTGTGAAGAATTGGACACCAGGAAAAGCAAAGACAAGTCTAGAATAACTTCAAGTGTACTTAAGGTCTTGAGTGATTAAGAGAATGTATTGGAGAAAGACAGGTGAATAGGCAGACATGAGTGGAAATTACTGATTCATTTTTCAACAGTTTTATTAAGATATAATTCATATACGACACAACTCATCCATTTATAGTGCACAAATCAATGATTTTTAGTGTATTCAAGAGATGTGCAACCATCACCACAGTCAATTTTAGAATATTTCTGTCAAAAAAGAAACTCCTTACCTTTTAGTTCTTACCTCCTCCCATATATCTCTCTTCCTCCCTATACCAGCTCCAAGAACCTAAGCAATCACTAATATACTTTGTTTCTAGATTATGGACTTCTGTATGTATGGAATCATATGCCATATGGTCTTTTTAAACTGGTTTCTTTCACTTACATAATGTTTTCAAGGTTCATTCAAGTTGTACCATTTACTTCCTGTTCATGGATGAATAGTGTTTCATTGAATGAATATACCACATTTAGTTTGTCTATTTGTCCATGGACAGATACTTGACTATTTTAATAATATTATGAATGGCTATAAATATTCATGTACAACTTTCTGTGTGGATATATGAAGGGGAACCTCCCCAAAAAACTGAAATCACTTTTTGGAGGGTAACTCTTTTTAATACAGGATTCCCTTGCTAGGTAAATGTTCTGGGAACCCATCAGCATCAGTGTACCAGCTAGCACTGTTGTGAGAAGCTGCATTCAGCTTCAGGGAATTTTATTATTATTATTTTGGAGATTCTTTCAACACATTTGCCCATCTTATGACAAGTGGTTTATGAGAGCACCTGCCCACACCACGCTAAGTGTTCAGCAGTTTTTGACCAAAAACGGCATGATCCCTGGACCCCACCCACCCTTCCTATTCACCTGACCTTAACCTGAGCAACTTTTTTTTTTTGTTTCTCCAGGTAAAAAGAGTCCTCAAAGGGAAACATTTTATCAATGTGGAAGAGGTGAAAGAAAAAACAGCAGAAGCACTAAAAGGCATGAAAGTCAATGAGTTCAAAAACTGTTTTGAACAGTGAGAAAGTGTCTTACTAGGTGTATTGCATCAAACGGAGAGTACTTTGAAGGCAACTGAAGTTTAAACTTGTAAGAATAAATATGCTTTTTAAATAAATAAATTATGTTTTGGGGGGGGTTTCCCCTCGTTTGTGTTCATTTCTCTTGTGTATATACCTAGGAGTAGAAATATTGGACCTAATGGTGACTCTGTGTTTAATCATTTGAGAAACTGCCAGACTGTTTTCCAAGAAGGTTGAACCATTTTACATTCATTTTACATTTTACATTATCAATGGTGTGTAAGGGTTTCAGTTTCTCCTCATCCTTATCAACACTTGCTGTTATCTGACTTTTTGATTATCTAACTATATAGTGGGTGTAAATTGGTCTCACATTGTGATACAGATTTGCATTTCCCAAATGGTTAATTACATTAGACATCTTTCCATGTTGGTCTTATTGGTTAGTCATATATCTTTTTTAGAAAAATATTTATTCAAGTTCTTTGCCCATTTTTAAATTGGGTTATTTAATCTTTTTATTATTGAATTGTCTGAGTTTTTTAATATAATCTAGATACAAGTCCCTTATCAAATATATAATTTGAAAATATTTTTTCAAATTCTGTGTTGTCTTTTTACTTTCCTTTAAAAATTTTTTTAATTTAAATTTTTTATTTTAAAGATGTGGGGTACAATTCAGGGGTAGGTATAAGTCTTTTTACTTTCTTTATGATGTTCTCTAAAGCACAAAAGTTTTAAATTCTGATGACATTCAATTTATCTATTTTTTGTTGTTATTGTTTTTACTCTTGCCATCCTATCCAATAATCTATTGCCAAATCCAAGACCATGAAAGCATACACCTATGCTTTTCTTTAGGAGTTTTATATTTTGCTTTTACAATTAGGTAGTTGATCTATTTTGAGTTAATTTTTGTACATGATGTGAAGTATGGGTCTTACTTCACTCTTTTTGTTTGTGACTATTCAATTGTCCAAGTGCCGCTTGTTGAAAAGACTATTGTTTTTCTATTGAATGGTCTTGGGACACTTGTCAAAAATCAGTTGACTATAGGTATATTGCTTTATTGCTACCCTCCCAATCCTATTTTGCTGATCTTTGTGCCTATCCTTGTGGCAGTACTACAGTGTCTTGAGTCCCATTGCTTTGTAGATGTTTGGAAATTGGAAAGTGTGAGCTCTTCCACTTTCTTCTTGTTTTTCACAATTGTTTTGACTGCTCTGGGTCTCTTACAATTTCATATAAATTTTGGAATCAACTTGTAAATTTCTAGAAATAAGCCAACTGGAATTCTAATAGGGATTGTGTTAAATCTATACTTCAGTTTGAAGAATACTGTTAACAATGCTGCTTTCTGATCCATACATATGAAACTTTTTCCAAGTCTTTAGATTTTCTTTATTTTTTCAACAATCTTTTGTAGTTTTCAGAGTACAAGTTTTGCATTTTCTTGTTAAATTTACTTTTAAGTATTTTCATGCTATTATGAATGGAATAGATTTCTTAATTTCATTTTTGGATTGCTCATTGCTAGTATAAAGAATTGTAATGGACTTTTGTATATTGAGTGTATATCCTGAAACTCTGATGAACTTGCTTATTAGTTCTAATTATTTCCAGTAGATTCCTTAAGATTTTCAATGTGCATGATTATGTCATCTACAAATGTAGTTTTACTTTTTCTTTTCCAATATGGAAGCAATTTTTTTCTTGTCTAATTCTTCTGGCGAAAACCTCTTGTACAATGTTGGATAGAGTTGGTAAGAATGGACATCATTCCCTTGTTCCTGAGCTTAGAGATAAGCCACTGGATCTTTCACTATTAAGTGTGATATTAGCTATACATTTTTGTAGGCCTTTTTATTAGGGTCAGTAAGTTCCCTTGTAGTCCTTTTGTTTTATCAAGAAAGGGTGTTGTATATTTTCAAATGTTTTCCTGCATCTATTGAGATAATCATATAATTTTTGCTTTTTATTCTACTGTCATGATATATTACATTGATTTTTAGTTGTTAAACCATAGATCTTCAGATGTTGTATACTTGAGATAACTCATACTTGGTCATGATGTATAATGATTTTGATATGTTGCTAGATATTGTTTGCTAGTATTGTGTTGAGAATTTTGTGTCCAAATTCAAAAAAAATATTGGCCTGTAGTTTATTTTTTCTCTAATGATATCATTGTGTAGTTTTAGTAATAGGATAATACTGGTTCTAGGCCAGTGTTATAACCAACATATCAGGTCTCATAAATGAGTTGAGAAATGATCTCCTCTGAGTGTGTGGTAAGATTCAATAATAATCTGGGACTGAGATTTTCTTTGTGAGTTATTTTACTGATTAATAAATCAGTGTCTCCACTTATTATGGGCTATCCAGATTAGCAGTTTCTGCTTGAGTCAATTTTATAGTTTGTGACTTTCTAAGAGTTTGACAATTTCAAATTATATCATTTGTTGAAATACAATTTGTTCATGGTATTTAAAAAAAAATAATCCTTTTTATTTCTGTTAGGTTGGTAATAATGTCCCCTTTTTCCTCTGATGTCAGTAATTTGAGTCTTCTCTCTTTTTTCTCATAAAATTAATTAAAAGTTTCTCAGTTTTGTGGCTCTTTGAAAAAAAGTTTTGATTTAATTAATTTTTTGTTATTTTACTATTCTCTATTTTATTAATTTGAAATCTAATTTTTATTAGTTCCTTATTTCTGCTTGCATTAGCTTTAGTTTGCTCTTCCTTTTTCAGTGTCTTTAAGATGAAATTTAGGTTATTGATTTGAGATCTTTTTCAAGTTTTTTAATCAGTTTTTTTAAATTTTAAAGATGTGGGGTACAAGTCAGGATTGGGTATATGAGTAGTCTACATACAGGTGAAATTTGGGCCTCCCATTGGACTTCACTTCACCTGGAATAAGGATCATGCACCCTTATTGATGTGTGCCCCTTATCTCCCTCCCTCCCCTGGCAAAATCTCACTATCACCAATCCCTTTCTTGTAGTATTATGATAGGTTTTTAGGGTTCACTTATGAGTGAGAACATATGGTACTCAGTTCTTTGTTTCTGTGATAGATCACTGAGTATGATAGATCACTCTAAATCTATCCAAGTTGCCGTGAAGTTCATTTTTGTCCTTCTTTATTGCTGTGTAACATTTTATTATGTATACGTACCACAATTTTTATCCAGTCCCCTTTTGATGGGCAACATGTTTGGTTCCATGTTTTTGCTATTATGAATTGTGCTGCAACAAACATGAGTGTGCAGGTATCGTTCTTGTAGAATTATTTGAGTACCTCCAGGTTATATTCCCAGAAGGGGATTACTGGGTCATAAGGAAGGTCAACGTCTAGTTCTTTTAGAAATTGCCATACTGTTTTCCACAGAGGTTGAACTACTTTGCACTCCCACTATCAGTGTAGAAGAATTTGTGTTTCTTCACATCCTTGCTAACATCTGTTTTTTTATTTTTTTGTTTGTTTTGTTTTTTATTAATGATGGCCATTCTTACTAGAGTTAGGTGGTATTTCGATGTGGTTGTGATTTGCATTTCTCAGATCATTAGTGAGGCTGAACACTTTGTCATGTGTTTGTTGACTATTCGTATGTCTTCTTTTGAGAAGTGTCTATTCATGTCTTTTGCCCACTTTTTGATGGGGCTGTTTATTTTTCCCTTCAGCAAGTTTGATTTCCTTGTAAATCCTGGATGTTAGGCCTTTGTCAGATATACAGTTGACAAATATTTTTTTCCCATTCTATGGGCTGTCTTCCTGCTCTCTTGACGGTTTCTTTTCCTTTGCAGAAGCTTTTCAGTCTGATGAGATCCCACTTGTCTATCTTATCTCTTATGGCATGAACATTTATAGTTTTGATCAGGAATTTGTTGCCTATTCCAATTTCCATAAGAGTATCTCCTGCGTTTTCTAAGAGTTTTATAGTTTAAGAATATATATTTAGATCTTTGATCTATTTGGAGTTGATTTTTACATATGATGATAGGTAGGGGTCCTGTTTCATTCGTCTGAATAAAAATAAATATCACTACCAACAGGATCCCCCAAAACACATAAAGGCATGGACCCTAAGTAGCACAATGCTGAACAACTCCTGGGTCAATACAGAAATCAAGACAGAAATTAAAAGATTTTTGGAGACAAACGAAAACAAAGACACATCTTACCAAAATTTCTGGGAGGCCAGGAAATCAGTACTAAGAGGGGAATTTATATCTCTCTGAACACACATCAAGAAAATAGAAAGATCATGACTCAACAGCCTAACAAATCACCTAAGGGAGCTGGAGAGGCAAGACCACCAAAACCCTAACTTCAGCAGAATAATCCAGATAATCAAAGTAAAAGCCCAAATATGGGACATAGGAGACAAAGTTTCTCCAGATTTAATGTAGGTGTTTACAACTGTAACTTTCTCTTTAAGCACTGCTTTATTTGGATCCCTTGTTTTGACATACTATATCTTCATTTTCATTCTTCTTAAAGCATTTTTTTATTTCTCTCTGGATTTCCCCTTGATCCATTAATAATTTGGAAATGTCTTTAGTTTTCACATATTTATGTGTTCCCTAAGTTTTTCCCTGTAATTGATTTCTGATTTTATTACATTATGGCCAGAGGAGATATTCTACGTTTTTTATTCTTTATAATTTATTGAGGTTGTTTTATGGCCTAGCATATGTTCTATCCTGGAGAATGTACCATGTGTACTTGAAAAGAATAATATATTCTATTGTTGTTAGGTATAGTGTTCTGTAGATGTCTGTTAGGTCTAGTTGGATTATAGTATTGTTCAGTCAGTCTTTTATTTTCCTGTTGATATTTTGTCTGAATGTTCTATTTATTGTTGAAAGTAAGATGTTGAAGTCTCAATCTTTTACTGTTGATTTGTCTAATTCTCACTTAAGTCAGTGTTTATTTCACATATTTGGTGCTCCTTTGTTCTATGAATATATATTTATAATTGTTCTCTCTTCTTTTTGTTATTCTCTCTCTTTATCTCACGTGGTATTTTTGCTATAAAGTCTGCTTTATCTATATTGGTATAGCTGTTCCAGCCTTCATATGGTTGCTTTATACAGGGTATATCTTTTTCCATCCCTCTACTTCAACCCATTTGTATTTTTGAAACTTTTTTGTCACATGTGTTTTATGTTCTTCTAGTCCTCCTTTATTGCTTTTCTTTGCAATAAGCAAATATTTTCTAATGCAGCATCTTAATTTCATCAGGACTTTCTTTACTATATTTTTAATTTTTCCTCCTGTCGTTGCTCCAAGGTTTACCATATACAGTTTCAGAGTCTTATTAGCTTAATTCCAGCAATATACATATATAGAAGTGTTGCTCCTATATAACTCTTCTCAATTTTCCTCTATTGTGATATTATTGCTATGCATATTACATCCACTAATGTTGCAAACCCAATAGTACATTGCTATAACTATTATTTTACCATCTGTCATTGTTGTTTTAATTTATTACAGCTTTGTTCCCATCCACCTCTTTTAGGCAGTTATGGCAAATATATTACCTTTCTATGTATTACAGTCCTAACAATACATCTATGCACATACAATTACTTTTTAAAATCAACTTTTTAAGAAGAAGGAGGAAATGAATTTATAGTGTCTGTTATAATTTACATAATTACCTTTACTGGTGCTCATGTTTGTTCATGTGGATACAAATTACTATTTGAAGTCATTTGCTTTCAGCCTGAAGCATTTCCTTTAATATTTCTTATTAGGTGGAACCAATAGCAACAAATTCTCTGTTGTTGTTTTTTTAATCTGGGAAAGTCTATATTTTGATTTTATGTTTATGTTTGATTGTTATCTTTCCTAGATATAGGATTCTTGGTTGACTTTCTCTCTCTCTCTCTCTCTCTCTCTCTCTCTCTCTCTCTCTCTCTCTCTTTCTCTCTCTCTCTGAGCACGTTGACACTGCCATTCTAATTTTCTGGCTTCAATTGTTTCTGCTAAAAGATCAGTTGTTAATCATATTAGGCTTCCCTTGTAAGTAATGTGTTTTTCTCTTGCTGCTTTTGAGTATCTTCCTTGTGCTGGTCTCTCTGATTTAGAGTTTGTTAAGCTTCCTATATGTGATGGTCATTGCTTTTTAAGAAATTTGGGAGGTTTTTGGCAATAATTTCTTTCAAAATTTTTTCTCCTACTTTTTCTCTTCTTCTTGTGGAACTCTCATTACACATATATGGTGTACTTAATTGTGTCCCACATTTATCTGAGGCTGTTTCCCTCCCCTCCCTCCCTCTCCCATCCATTCTTTGGTTTGTATCATCTCTATCAATTTTATCTTCCAGTTTACTTATTCTTTCTTCTGCCAGCTCAAATCTACTCTTGGGTCTTTTAAAAAATATATTATTTTAGCAATTATTACTTTCCAACTCCAGAGTTAACATTTGGTTTATGCATGTGTGTAGGTGTTAATATTGTATATAATAATTGTGTATATGTGTAAAATTTCTACTTTTCATTAGCATTTTTATATGCAACATTGCTATCATATCTTCCTTTACTTCATTAATCATGCTTTCCTTTAGTTCGATGAAAATTTTTATAATAACTACTTTGAAATCTTTTTCTGATGCATCTGACCTCTGATTACTCTCATGGGCAGTTTCTGTTGCCTGATTTATTTTTATTTTTATTTTGATATATAGATCATACTTTTAAGATTCTTTGTAGCTTTATGTTTTTGTTGGGTATTGGATATTTAACACAAAATATTGTAGGAATTCTGGGTAATGGCTCTTCCTTTCCAGGGCTTTTTTTTATTGTTAATTTCTTAATATTTGTTTATTGACTGACTGGATTATGTTAATCAAGTATATCCCCTCTTCCCTACACACACACACACACACACACACACACACACACACACACACACAGTTATGCCTCTTACATTGACCCTCAACTAGACATGGCTTTAAATATGTCCACCTGATATAATGCACCTGATATAACAGTGTAACAGTGGTACTGGTAGACCTCTCTTTTAATTCTTTTTCTTTCCACATTCAGCTGTTTAACTCCACTGCTGGTTATTGCCATATTTTCATTAGATTCACAATTCTTCTCTTAATTTCCTTTCAACACAAGCTCCACTATTCTTGAAAGTGCCCTTATGTTTCAATTTCTCCTCATTTCAAGTTTGTTGAGCTTCCTATATGTGTAGGTTATTGCTTTTTAAGAAATTTGAGAGGTTTTCAGTAATGATTTCTTTAAAATTGTTATTCTATGTTTTCTTTTCTTCTAGAACTCTCATCACACATATATGGTGTGCTTAATTGTGTCCCACATTTATCTGAGACTGTTTCCCTCCCCCCTATCCATTCTTTGGCTTGTATCATCTCTATCAACTTATTTTCCAGTTTACTTATCCTTTCTTCTGTCAGCTCAAATCTATTGTCACAAATGAAGTCACTGTTTTACTGCCGTTTCTCTTTTCCAGCAAAAAATCTCCAAGTCAAAACACTGAAGCTGGGTAGGATGCAGGGGGATAGCAATTTTCTTTCTAAGTTATACTTCTGCTTTGGGAGAGTACTCAGTGGAAAGATCTATAGTCTGAGGGTCCAACTTATAAGACAGGGGAAAGGGTATTGGGGCATTGTCAGCATGCCATACCCAAGGTAGAAGCTCCACTCTATGAGTAGGGGTTAGGCAGAAGAAGAAAACTCCACCTTTCAATTACACTCACCTAGAACTTGGCCTCAGTGACAGGTAGCTGGAGGCAGGATGAGAAATGCTGAATTCTTGTTCTTCTTGGGGGGGGAAGCCTGGGGAGATGGGAACAGAGCTGTTTTCATGCAAACATTACAGACTCACTTTTCTTATTGAAATTTCATATGTTTTCTTGAATATATGCTTTTATATAAGCTGTTTGTTGTTATGACCACTTCTAGAAGCTTTAAATGGTCTCTTTTTAAACATAATTTTGACCAACTTTACTGGAGTGTGAGTCAGCAGAGCTTCTTATGCTGTCATACTAGAGCAATTGATTTAATTTTGAATATGCAGATTTGGGGATTTACCTGGGTAAAGAGTTCTAACAGGTAGAAAAATATATGGAACTGATAGTCAAGGAACAGACCTAAGCTGGATACGTAGATTTGGAAGTCAACCTAGTGACAGAAGTCATTAGAGAAGAGTAACAGAAATAGAAGAGAGTAAAGATCAGAACTTAAAAGAACATTAATACTGAAGCAAAGGAACCAGGAAGAAGTGGTTAGAGAAGTGAGAGCACACCTAAGAAATACTGTTTTCTATAGAAGAATTGACTCAGTGAAGAATGTCAAAGAAATTCTTTGGTCAGAGTATCAGAACCAGAGAGAATAAAATAAGAGCTAACAAATCTTTCAAAATATAAAAATCTTCACATTTTACTTGTTAAAAAATTCAAGAATTTCAAGATATAAAAATATTACAAGATTGACATGTCATTGGATTTGCCAATTAGAAAGACACTGCTGAATTTTGCCAGAGTGGTTGGGATGTCCTGTGGCTGGTAAAGACAGATTGTGGTAGGGTAGATATAGAAGGAAGTAGAGTTGGGGGATGAAAACTGCTGGGAATTTGGTGTAGAGTTTATGTCCTAATCCTACCACCTCACTCTAATTCTCCAAGACTCTGAGCAATGTGGTACATACACAGCCAACAAGCAGCCAGAATGAGATCATAGGTCACACTTTATTCAGTGGTCCCCCAAAATGCCTGGATTGGAAAACACAAGGGATCTCTGACCTCTTCCAGGTCACAAGCACTAGTCTGACCTGATTTGTTCCATCTCTGATAAGATGAAGTACTGTAGCAGAGAGGGCATATATTTGACTGGATTTACCTGAGGTAGACTTTGTCTAATCTGCATACACCTTGAAAGAGAGATTAAGAAGAGTCCAGATTTTAGAGATTTATGAGAACCATAGTGAGAAATTTAATAGAATAAATATATTCTTTGGGGGCCATAGTAATTGCATGCATAGTTAATATGGACCAAGACAAATTACATTTGGTTTTTTACCATGGAGCACTGAGTAAGGATAAGGTAAGGGCTAAAACACAGGTGTCAGCCAAGACTTGGAAAATTCAAACAAGTGGGCATAATAGAAGATCCAGGCCTGGGAAAGATAAGTTGAGATTTAGATAATTTGTACATATTATTGAACCAGGACATTGACTTCATCTAGAATAGAACTTGTATTTTATATTCATTTTTATTTTCCTACTAACCTCTTTATAAGAGTTTTTCAAGTATGTGTTTGTGGAACAAGGTCTGTTCATGATGGTATTTTCAATAACCTAATAAAATAAAGACAACATGATTGATATTTTCTAGGGCTCTTTACATTAAAGAATGTTCCTTATTTTAAAAGAATGCTTCTTACTTTTGGGGGACAAAATGCCCATTCTTTAAAAAAAAACTAGGACACTGGGTAATTAGTTTTATTTTTTGTCATTACTTAACAATAATAAAAGTGAACAAGCATGGACTTGTTCTTCTAATGTTAATGAGTTCTTTTGGTCTGTAAAATCTGAAATTCATCAGCACTCTTGAGTATATTTTCATAAACAATGTGCCAGCCACTGTGAGCATAGCTGAAGCAAATGCAGGAAGATAAAACGATTATTTAGCAACTAAATATTAAGCCAAAATAATAAAGGGAAATAACATAAGGTAAACCTCCTCTCACAGGCACACACACATCAAGGTTCAGGCCGGGGGGGCGGTTGGAGATCCATGATAACAATATGTCATTGTGGAACTCTGCAGGGTTACTTTCAAATAGCTGCTATGGCAGAGACCATAGCTTAGAATGTCACAGTCTATGTTTCCAAGGCAACAACACAGCCAGCAACAGGGGCTGACATTTTGAAATGTGCGTGTGATTTTATTATTTACAAGTTATAGAGAGGAGAGCAGAGACACTCTGGTGGCTCAGGAACATCTGTTCTAATATTGCCAACTTACTCTTGAGAAATAGTGCAATGGCATAAGCAACCACACTCATAAAGAAGCACGTGCAGGCTCATTCGTTCCTTCATCCATCGATGCATTCATTTATTCAGCAAGCACTTACTTACTGAGTACCTACCATGTGCCTTACTCTGAGAACACATGAGTGAAAAATATAGACACAGCCTTTGCTGTGTTTGCTATATGTCTAAAGTTGATAGAAATTAATGTGCAGGATCTTAATCTGAGGAGGAAAAGTACTACTTAGGGAAAAGGTTTTGCTTCTCCCGTCCCCATAATGAACATTGGGATAGTGACAATCTATGGTACTGTTTGTTTTCACATTCTTTTCTCAAATAGCAATTCTAATGGAATTTTTATCCTTCAAGATATTTTGCAAAAAGGAGCCTTCTAATTAAATAATTTTGAAAAATGCAATAGAGCTTATCCTACTCCTACCAATTCGTGGGAACATTTCTCCATAAGGTTTTTCCTAGAACCCTATTACACAGTAGTAGTGTTCCAAGGATGTATTTCTGGAAAATTTATATAAGTTTCCTTCGTCAATTAAAATAGTATGATGACCCTGGCAATACATGCATTAGCTGTGCATTTGAGAGTCCGTGAGTAAGGTACACATTATGGCATCCACAGAGGATGCATAGGGGGATTCATCTACAATTTATGAATCCCCAAGATATTATTCCGCCATTTATTACATTTTCTTGTTGGAAATAAGTAGCAGGATTCCTGTAATTAGAAAACATTTCACACAGCATGGCTCACTGATATTTCACTTATGTACCTTCCTGATGAACTTGAGTTTAGTAATCTGGAAGCCAATCTGACTGGCTGTGTTTAGGATTATGTTAATAAGTGAAGGCAACACCCCCTTTTGAGGCAGCTATTATGATAGCATAAATGTTGTCTAAAAATGCAGGCAAATAGCACCTCTACAGATTTGCAAGGGGACAAGGGTGGCGACGCTTGTTGGTTGATAGCAGGTGATATGTGTTCCGTGCCATCCTTGGCTATAGATTTAGTGAGCAACACCAGGGTGCTTGCATGGCACTGGGGCTCATGTCTCATTGACTTACTGCTTTTGAATTAAAATCTCTGTCACTTGGAGTCAGCTGAGGACATTGGAATTCTTCTATCTGCTTTTGCCATCATTTTTGTTCAGCTGGCACTGCCCCATTGCTACCTGGTAATACAATTTAATTTGTGAGGAGAAGAGGAATCATAGTTGTTACCTCCTACAGAGGGCGAGAAGATTAAAAGAGCTGTGCAGAGCCTTACTGTGGAGACACTGCAAAGGTGTTATTAGATGGAGACAGTGCATAATTCTAATGCTCCTTGCAGCATCGGCGAGCAAATTGTATTTTCAGGTAGGTGCTTCTGAATATCAGAATTGCCACAGTTATGTGTGGAGGACAAGGTCTGTGTGATGGTTTGACTCAAAGCCTTTCTCTGAGACAGCCTGGTGCAGGCACAGATGTCCCAAGTAGTAATGCGACAGAGCAGCCCTCATGCTGAGAAACGTTGTATTGTCTGCCTCTTTTCAACACCCTCTGCATATGTTCTTGTATTTTTATATCTATTTCATGCTCACACTTCACTGATCTTTTAAATTTGTAAATTAACAAAAGAGATGACTCTGTTTCAAATGAACCTAAACTGAGCTACTTACTAAAAAAAAAAAAAGAAAAAAAAAAAGGCAGAAGAAAGAGGGTTGCTATCTAAAGGGTGTGTGTGTGGGAGGAAGACCCCCAGTTTATCCTGGCTCTGGTTAAAATGCCAATTGGAGATTTTTTTAAATGCACATGAATATTCTTTCCTGTGATGTTAGAAAATCACTGGCACCAAACAGGAGAAAGCATAAAGCAAAAATTTTGAACTTGGAGCTCTGTTTTGAAGGAAGGCATTTTCAAACACTTTCAGACATTCTAGGACCTTCTTATTTTTGCTCCTTGGGACCAGACCCTTTGATGCATGCTAGGTTATACCTAAAAATGAGCAAGACTAAATTATGGTATGTGCCAGCAGATATACCAGGCTTGAAATCAAGCTTTTCAATGTAAGAGCTATATGCATCTACTTAAACTCTCTAAACTTCTATTTCCCAAACTATATAATGGGAATAGTAGTGGAACCTATTTCATAAGACTGTTGTGAAGATCAAGTAATATATGTAAATGTTTCTGTAAAGTTGAGCACATAATACATGCTTACTAAATAATATTAATTATTATTTTCTCTAAAAGTGAATAATCTGTCAAAAACTTGAAAAGGTAAAATAATGACCTGTTCTCGTATATGTATATGGACTTGTGTGCTTGTATTTGTGCATTTTGTTTTATATTTGAAGGTATATAAGCACATTACCAGTATATACTTTTTTGGGTGAGAATTCTATGCCTCTGTGCTATTAGAAAGGATTTAGAATAAATGTGAGGTTGGTTTTCACAGTGTTTGTAAGTCACTAAAATAGTCTAGAGGATAGTGAGGAAATCTGAACATATAATTCTATTTTTTGCCACCAAGTTTCTTTTACATTCTCTTTTATATGCGAATAGTCCATAACCTTTTAAGAGATGCCAGAAAGTACAAGTAACTCAGAATTATTTATTTATTCACGCATTTATTCACTAAGTAAATATTAATAACATGTCTGCCACATGCCTATGAGAGTTATGAGGTATAAAATAGATGCATCAAGGATAAGAGGCTTACCCTAAGAATTTTACAGTTTTTGAGGAGATAAAAGTAAAGATATACTGTAATATCAATGTAATATGATAACATTATAATAAGCACAAATTAGGTTTTATTTGATTTATAGAGTTTAGTATCTGCCACCCCCATTCAAAAAAACTAGAAGTCTTAATTTATAAATATATAGCAACAATTCTTGAAATTCTTAGATACTTTATTTCAAGTTACATTTTTTGCTTTAGATATATTGTTTCTGTCGAGAAGGCCCAAGCTGGAACATTTGAGTTTATATTTGATTGGCATTTTTTTCTTTCTTTTTTTTGAGTTGGAGTCTCCCTTTTGTCACACAGGCTGGAGTGCAGTGGCACGCTCAAGGCCATTACAACCTCAACTTGCTGGACTTAGGCAATTCTTCCGCCTTAGTCTTTCAAGTAGCTGGAACTACAGACGCATGTAACCATGCCCAGCTAGTTTTTGTGATTTACTGTAGAGATGAGGGCTCACCAAGTTGACCAGGGTGATCTCGAGCCACTGGACTTAGGCAATCCTCTCTCTTCGGCCTCCCAAAGTGCTGGGATTACAGGCTGAGCCACCGCGCCTGGCCTCGTATTTTTTCTTGTAAAACAACTTGTTATTTAGTTTTTTATCTTTCTTTTTTCATTTATTTAGTTTTTTGAATGCCATCACACAAATAGAAGAGGATGCATAGAATTTAAGGTAAAAGAAATACAACCCATTTTAAAAGCAGCTATTATCAAATTTTTATTTTCTATATGGTATTAGGTAAAAGTAACTTTACTGTTTTAATGGCTGAATGTAAAAGACAGATTTAGAGCGATCTGTCTCAAATGTAACCATATTGATAAAAACAGTTATCTTTCTTCTTGTACTTTCTTTTTTTCTTGTTCTCTCTCTTACTTGCTTTTCTTTTTCTCCCTTTCCCTCTTTTGCTCCCTCCTCTTCCCTCCTTTTCTCATTTCTTCCCTTCCTTCCTTCCTTCTTTCCATCCTTTTTGCAAATGTTTCCTTCACAGACTTGCTGAACCTAAACAAATATATCAAAATAGCAAAGTATTTCTGCCATCTTAGACAGCTAATATTCACACATAAAAACTAGAGCTAAATGTGGAAGTTTCAGTTATTTTTCTTCAACAGAGCTTTACAACTTAAAAAAAAACAAGAAAACTATAAACGCTTTTGGACAGGGGCTATTTCCTTAAATTCTTTGGAGAAAAAGTGTCACACTTAAGTAGAAAGGACATTGACCCCTTGTTCTGCTACCAAAACAGCATCTTCATGATTAAGTTTTTCTGTCATGGGATCCTACAATTATCATTGGAAAAAATGAGGGAGTACAAGGACTATTTGATTACTTTTTTTAGTAGCAGAATTCTTTTTTTAAAAAATGAAACCTTACAAATCATGCCATGACGTAAAACAATAAGAAATATAACTGGTCTAGCCAAAGCAGAAGCAAGCAGTTGAGTGGCCAAGCCTCTAGGGAAGCCCCAGGATTCCAGAGTATGTCCTTTGAAAACCTTTGAACTGCCAGGCTCGGTGGCTCAGCCTGTAATCCCGCACCCTTGGGAGGCTGAGGTGAGTGGATTGCCTGAGGCCGCAGGTTCGAGACCCGCCTGGGCAGCGAGACTTCATCTCTACAATAAATCAAAAAATCAGCCGGGCGTGGTAGTGCGCGCCTGTAATTCCGGCTACTCGGAAGGCTGAGGCGGAAGGATCGCCTGAGCCCAGCAGGTCGAGGCTGCGGTGGCCGGGAGGGGCCACTGCACTCCAGTCTGGGTGACAGAGTGAGACTCCAACTCGGAGACTCCAACTCAAAAAAAAAAAAAAAAAAAGAAAACCTTTGAACTAGGAAATCCCTAAGGTTCCTTCTAGTGCTAACAGCCTATGACTACAGGTACTAAATAATTCACACTGAGTTACACTTCCCTAAATAAATGGATGGCTTCCATTTCCACAGACAAAATAACTGACATTTTCTTTGTGTTTGTGACATTTACTTTCATTTTTTATCCACAAAATTCAGTTACCTAGAATTAATCTCCCTGAAAGTGATCCATAATCAGAAATAAACATAGGCTCAAAATATACTGTGATTAGTAGGCAAATGGATGAGAGCCATCTATTGAAACAATGATAATATTTTCATATACTGTTGGTGGAAAGAGACCGCTGTAAACAGTGATCTAGCTTAGTAACTCTTTAACTACTTGATTACAATATTATTTCTCCTCAAACCACCTCTAATGCCTTTGACTTTACTCTGGTTACATTTTTCTACCTACGTATGATTAATTAATATCTATTAACCAGAAAGGATATGTAACATTAGAAACTTAATACATCAATATTTAGCACCAGGTGTGGTGGCTCATGCCTGTAATCCCAGCCCTTTGCGAGGCAGAAGCAAGAGGATCGTATGGGGCCAGGGGTTCAACCTGGGCAACTTGGTAAGACCTGTCTCTACAATAAAATTAAAACATTAGCCAGGCATGTTGGTGCATGCCTGTGGTTCCAGTTATTTGGAAGGCTAAGGCAAAAGAATCGCCTGAGCCCAGCAGTTCAAGGCTGTGGTAGCCTTGACCATGCCACTGCACTCCAGCCTCGGAGACAGAGTGGGACTCCGACTCAAATCATCATCATTAACATCAATCATCATCATCATCAATATTTGGTTTTAGCATTACTTATTCCAAAGATGTTTCACACATTTATTTTTAAACGAATACCCTCTACTATTATTTAGTCACTCTGGAAACATTTTATTAATCTACTCATAAGAGAATTCCATTTAAAGTCTATAATAGAATATACATTTTCCTTTCTGCATCTCACCCATGTCAACAATCAGAGCTGCTTCTTTGAGCAGCAGCATTGCATCACGTTTCAGGTATTAAGGCTGGAAGATGAATAGCATGTGAGTTTTGTTTCATGGAGGAAGTCCTGCCATAATATTATCAGGCGAAAAATGGTAGGATGATCTAGGAAGGGTATCATCCTATTGTTACTTTTGTTACAATTGTAGATGGAGTTTTTCCCTTGTTTACCACATTTGCAAGAATTCTAAGTGCCTGTTCCACTTAGAATAACCTGTAGTTGAGATGGTAGGAGGGCTGAGAGTGAGTGAGGGGAAAGGGGAATCTTTGGAAATATTCTTCAGAATGGAAGGTATGTTGGATCATGCTGCCTTTATTTTATTTTTATTCTTTTAATAATAGAGATAGGGTCTTGCTATGTTTCCCAGGCTATTCTCAAACTCCTGGGCTCAAGGAATCCTCCCGCCTCGGCCTCCCAATTGCTCTGATATGGGTGTGAGCCACCATGCCAGACCAGCTGCATCTTTTTTTAATTAAAGAACTGAAAACTGTTGCAATGTTTGGTGGGTATTTATTTCTATTGTTGTGGGTTTTATCTTTCCAGGAAAGGAATGCATTCAGGTAAAGAACCTTCCTTTACCTCAAATTTGTCTCATATTTTCATATATCAATACCTTTTAAGCCAGATAAAAAAACTTACCTCTCCGTGATACTTAAGTATCTTAGTATGTTGGAAATCTCACTCTATTTTCACACTTATTTGTTCTCTGTATTGAACATACTGAAAAAATTGTATCTTATGTCCAGGAATAGCCTGAAAAGCTGTGAGATCTGTGGGTCCACTTAGTATGAATGAGAAGTGCTAAATATTTATTATTCTTAATTAGAAATGATTTTTTACTGGCATGTTTTCTCCTTTAGGTGGTTAAAACATACAAATGATAACCAATAGTATTCAGGTCAACTGCAGTACTGTTCAGTGTCTAGAGTACTGTGCTAAGAAGCTCAGAGGCTGCTTCTCAGATCAGGAGGGAAGAATGCCAACAAGAATGTCTGCCATAGGTAGAGAGGGAGTGGAGACATTTGCAATACATTTGTCATGCTTGCATAATTGAAAAATGTTGTTAATTAACATGTTAATTTATTTAGTTATCTGAAAGTGCAATATGGAGCTATCTGATCTTACTCGAAGTTCACAAGGATGCAGTTTTGCTCAAAATGTACCATTATTAGGATCATATTCTAATTCTGTTGTAGTTTGGTTGAGTGTTGATCTCTAACATTTTTTCATTCTTCAATCAGTTGACATTTGAGCACATTTTTGTGCATTTTTAACAACATAGAGTTGCTGTTTCAGAAAAAGTTCTAGAACTTTAGATATTGTCTTTGGCACTGATGAAGAGCTAATGTGTGAAGCAGCCCCTATGAATGCCTCTTTAATTTTTATAACTCTGCTATTAAATGCACGATTCATTACATTATTCACTGTGCCATAAAAAACATGATACTACAATTTCTCCTGGAGTACAGAATCCAGGAAGCATTTACTTCTAATCAGTTTGCTCTCAACTACTGAATACTGAAAGATATACAGTTGTATTTTTGCCCTGACTGCAAGAAACTCAGATATAAAGGTTTCGTTCAGTTGCTGAAATAGTCTTTAAACTTGGGTTTTGATGTAAATGTCTCCTCATTCACAATGCAGTTTGGCCTTTTTCATTATGTTAATGCTTTTTTTTTTTTCTTTTTGGTTTATTATATCAATCCATTATCATAAAATTTCTCAAATCCTTTTTTTGGGTATATTTTAAAGTAAATTACACTATTAAACAAAATTTATGAGAGATCACTATTTTGGACTAGCCTCCTGAACTAAGCTCCTGCAGACCATACCAAATCAAAATGTAGTCTCTCATGCTTAATGTTACATAATCAAACCGAAATTTTGAGGAAGCAGGTAAACCACTAATAGAAGTTTTTTTTTTTTTGAAAGCAGTAGATTTCACAGCCATCAGTCATAAAGAGTCAGGTCTACTTGAGTTAACATAATGAGGAGGTTTCCTTTGCTCTCACCCGTAAACAAAAAACCCTCTAGTGACTCAATGTTAACCAATCCACATTTTTTGTTCTTTTTTTTTGTTGTTTCCACCTTACAAAAAAGAACTCTTCTGTCATATAGAATGAGGTGCTGCCAGATTCTAGAATCACACATAAAAGACAATTAGATCTTTAAACCAAACTTCTTATAACTATTGACATCTTTCCTTTTGTCCAACTTTTCATTTTCTCACTTATGCTTTTGGGGTAGCCTGAGACCCACCCCCCACTGCACCACCTACAAAAGCAGAAAAGGAGACAAGAGCTTCTGTGCAAACAGTTTATTGAAGAAATGAAACAAGAGAACAGAAAAGAAGGGTTAGAGAGAGTAAAACAGAGAAAGAGGGCAAGCCAATTTACCGATAATATACCATGTTGATTTCTGCAGTGTACAACTGAAGCTCAAGACTGGGAAAACCTTCTAAGGTGTCTTAGCGCATATGCCTCAGAATGTCTACTTCAGGGAGAGAGAAGAGAGATTCCTTTCACCATTAGTCAAAATAGACCATGTGCAGTATTAATAAGTGCTCACCTCCTCCCATGCTATTGCATCCAAGACTCCCCAGGCTGAAAACGAGAGAGTATACAGTGCTGTCAGCTTTCAGCTGTGAAAATTTATTATTGTACCTAGGAAAAAAAGAAAAAGTGAGACAGGGTACATGAGATGTCCTATGTAAGTGACAACTTGGTGGGACACCCCTACGACATTACTTGGGTTTTTCTTTTCACCAAAACCAGTCCCCTCACGTATTGCACTACCAGGACACATTTACCATACCCCTTCCTTAATGGAAAGAGACCAGTGCCAAACTATTTTATCTATCAAGCAGGTCTCTTTTTCTTGATGGAGATGATTTAATGGAAGGTAATAGGGATGTAATCAAGGAGTCCAGGATGTCCCAGAAGTGGAGACTTAGAATTGCCTCAGTGGCTTTTTTGAGACTTCGAAGGTGGTGAAAATGATTCTTTTTCTGACTCCACATCTGTCAGTCACACCTAGGTTCTGTGTGCTAGGAATTATAGCTTGTAATAGACTTTGGAATCATAAGAGCTGCCAATTAAGTAAGAAGGAGAACACAAAATCTGGGTTTCCTCTTTTGGTCTTCACCTCCTTCCCAACTCTCAGTCTCCCATAACTGCCTCCTTCTTCCATCTGGAAAGTTCCCGCAGATACCAAGATATAGCATGAAGTTTTCCTTTACTCTTTTTCTCACAGTTCCCAAAGAAGAATCTGGTACATTTGTAAATAGATTTTAGTTATATTTTTGCCCATGGGATCAGTTTACTGGCTTCTTCATAGAATGTGCAATCATATATAACAACTGTTCCTTCTTCTGGTGGTGCAAACTGAGAGGTGCTTCAAGATGGGAAGGTGAGGGCAATTCCCTAGACAGTAGAGCTTAGTAATTAGAGGTAGAGTACCCATGTCACTAATCTGGCTCCAACACAGAGTTTGGTTCTTTGGTTTTTTTGGGGAAATTTAGCTAATCTCTCTAGGCCTCAGTTCTTCCAATCCGTAAAATGTAGAAAATATTATAAATCATATAGGGCTATTGTGAGGCTCCAGTAAGATTATGCATGAAAATTGCTTAATATAGTCCTTGGCACAGAGAAAATGATCTGTCATACTAACCAGCATGTACAAGAGGGGATCCAAAATTTAGCAAAAACATGAAACCAACCTGCTGCCCATTGAAGCTGGAAAAAAAAAATGTGGTTCATACACACAATGGAATACTATGCAGCCATAAAGGACAAACATATGGACTTTGCAGCAACTTAGGTGGATTTAGAGTCTATTATATTCAGTGATCTAGCACAGAAACAAAGAACAGAGTACCATATGTTCTCACTCATAAGCGGACCTTGAATAATTATCATAATACTATAAGAAAGGGATT
>NW_007245706.1:105450-172948 GCF_000164805.1 Carlito syrichta
TGGGTGGGATTGGTAGCTGAGGGAAACTGCTGGGTAGGGGGCACACCTCATCAGCAAGGGTACCTGCATAATGAACATTTGTAATCCTAACCCTGTACTGTATCCCACATCTTCAAAATTAAAAAAAAATTTAAAAAAGAAATTTTTAAAAATTGTGTATCTATTCTTACATGTTTAAATTTCAGTCATCTTCAAAGTACTCTCTGTTTGATGCAGTACACCTATGGGGATACTTTTTCCACTGCTCAAAACAGTTTTTGAACTCTTCATTTTTAGTGCTTGTTAGTGCTTCTGCTATTTTTTGGCTTTACTTCTTTCACATTGGCAAAATGTTTCCCTTTGAGGACTTTTCTCATTTGGGGAAATAAACAAAAAAAGTCACTCACAGGGAGAGATTGGGTGACTAGGGAAGGTGGGACACAGGGAATGTGCTGTTTTTGGTCAAAAATTGCTCAACATTTAGGGTGGTGTGGGCAAGTACTCTCAAAAATCACCCCTCATGAAATAGGCAAACGTGTTGAAAGAATCTTTAAGAAAAATCACTGAAGCCAAACGCATCCTCTCACAATAATGCTAGCTGGTACACTGATGCTGATGGGTTCCTAGAACACTTACCCTGCAGGGGAAGCCTGTACTACAAGGGGCCTGTCCTCCAAAAAATAATTCCATTTTTGGGGGTCTCCCATCACACTACTGTAATAGGAGAGTGGAGAAGATGGAGTCAGCAATCCAAGAGTTAGGAGTGAAGGAAATTGAAGTGTGGTGGGTGCTGTGACAGAGAGGCAAACAAATAAATAAGAGAAATCATATCATCTTATATAACCAATTTATTATACCCCCTAGTCGTGCCCATTCACAAGGCCTAGTTCCCCCCTCTTAATGACAGTACCAACTCTCTAATAGTGCCAGTAGCTAAGACAGCTCAGCAACTTCACAGGAATTTCTTTTATGAATTTGGTTCTTCCTTTTACCTGCTGTAGTTCTTCCAGCTTACTACGATGGCCCAAGATGTATTGTTTCAGCAAGGGCAGTGCAAAGCAGATATTGCCATATATACTTGTCAAAGCAAATACATACTCTGATCTCTCCAAAACACAGGAGAAATAGTTTACCAAACAGAATTGAGAAACCAAGAGAAAAAAATATTACTTTGATCTCAATAATTAAAAGCCACTAGGTAAATACTCACTGACCAGAGATTTTCACTCCATTCACTTTGGAATTAATACACAATGATTTATTGAATAACTTTCGTCTCTGAGACCATAAAATGAATTATTTTTAGCTTGGAAAGCTATTTAAAAAGATTATTTTGTATTACTATTGAAACCAAGGTAGATGAGGTCATCCCCTGTGCAACTGCTGTGTTTAAGAAAATTTGCTAAACAAATGGAAAGGCATGCAAACTGCAGAGGGTGAGGTCCTAACTATTCTAATCTCTGCCTATTTTAACATGGCATGTTTTGTTAGCTTTCTTTTCAGTCTAGCTAATTCTCTGATCTGTGGGTAAGGAACCATATTGTCATAAATGTTAAAGAGCAAATTATTTATGTCTTTATTATATTCTTTGATATGATATTGATACTAATATTTTCTATTATTGGTTTAAAAGGACTCTCTATTGACTAGAAGCTAGGCACCCAAACAAAAGAACTGAAAGTCTTCTCTTAAAATGTTGGAAAACACTTTATATTCTCCATGTAAATAGCCATTATCTTTCCACATGAGATTAAGCTATAGGGTGAGCTGTTCAGTAGAACCAACACACCCACCACTATCTCCTTTCCTAGATTTGAGCTTTATGTCTCCTGAAGTACTCAGGTAGTCACTGAATTGAAGATTACAGAAATCAACATTATTTGAAAAGTTTTAAGATCAAGTGGATACAGATGAATCTCACAAGGAAAAAAAAAACCTGATTAGGCGGCGTGCCTCATTGCGATGAGCTGGTGTCAGAGTGAGTTAGATATTGACAGTCTCTCCAAAGTAACTAAATTATCTGATCAATTAAAGTGTTTTCCACACTAAGAGATGTATGCCACAGGTAGTCCATGAAGCTGGCACTGAAAAGTATTGACTCAAAGAAGAAAGTTACACTTTTTGTTTTTTAATTCTTCTGTTTATGTCAATGAAAAAGCTTCAGTTTGGTGAAAACTGTCTTTTCTTTCTTATGCTGATTTTCTTTTCTTAATACATGAGGAAAAGGACTCAGGTTTATTGCTTTTTGTAGCTAGCACATTAAAAACAGCACAATAATAATCGCCAACAGTGTTTAGAGCTTACCACATGCCAGGTGCACTTCTAAGATCTTCACATATGTAATCCCATTTTAAAAACTTTTTAGAGAAATTTAATATATAACCATCTTTTGTGAACAGACACAAAATGTGCACAATTCATATCTTCACAGTATAAATTTTAAAAACCAAAACCAGCCTTCTAATCGGCACCCATATAAAGAAATAGAAGATTGCTATCACCTCTGATTTCTACTTGACCAAGTATAGCATCCTGACTACTAATAGCACAAATTATTTATCCACTCCATTACTGATGAGAATTTGGAAAGTTTTCAATTTGGAGGTTATTGAAAATAGTACTGCTATGACTATTCTAGTACAGGCCTTATGATGAACTCATTTCTATTGTCTATATGTGTATGAGTGCAATGGTTGGGTTTAATGGTTAATTTTATGTTCAACTTGACTGGGCTAAGGGATGCCCAGATAGATGGTAAAATGTTATTTCCAAGTATATCTGTAAGGCTTTTCCAGAACAGATTAGCATTAGAATCAGTAGACTGAGTAAAGACGATTACCCTTTACCAATGCAAATGGGCATCATCCAATGTGTTAAGGGCTTGAATAGAACAGGAAGGTGGAGGAAGGGTGAATTTGCTCTCTGCTTGAGGTGGAACATCCATTTTCTCCTTCCTGAATAATATATTTATTTGACAAAGAACATGTACTTATCATTTATTTTATTTTATTTTTAATTTTTTAATTTTAAATATGTGGGGTACAAGTTAGGGTTAGGTATACAAATGTTCATTATGCAGGTACCCTTGTTGTGAGGTATGCCCGTCTCCCCTGGCAGTTTCCCTCAGCTGCCAATTCACCCCTTACCCTGACTGTTTCCCACTACTGCCAATCCCTTTCTTATAGTACTAGAATAATTATTAAAGGTCCGCTTATAAGTGAGAACATATGGTATTCTATTCTTTGTTTCTGTGATAGATCACTCAGTGTGATTGATGCTAAATCCATCCAAGTTGCTGCAAGATCCATGTGTTTGTCCTTCTTTATGGCTGCATAATATTCCATTGTGTGTATCTACCACTTTTTTTTTATCCAGTCCAGCTTCGATGGGCAGCATGGTTGGTTCCATGTTTTTGCTACTGTGAGTAGAGCTGCAACAAACATGCGTGTGCAGGTGTCTTTTTTGTAGAGTGATTTGAGTTCCCCCAGGTACATTCCCAACAGGAGGATTGCTGGGTCATATGGAAGGTCAATTTCTAGTTCTTTCAGAAATCACACACTGTCTTCAAAAGAGGTTGCATTAATCTGCATTCCCACCAGCAGTGTAGAAGCATTCCTTTTCTCTGCATCCTTGACAGCATCTGTTGTTGTTTGTTTTATTAATGATAGCCATTCTTACTGAGGCTAAGTCGAATCTCAATGCAGTTTTGATTTACATTTTTCTGATGATGAGTGAGGCTGAGCATTTTTCATGGGTCTGTTGGTTGCTCGTATATCTTCTTTTGAGAAGTGTCTGTTCATATCTTTTGCCTACTTTTAATGGGGTTGTTTATTTTTTCTTTTTGGCATATTTGAGTTCCTTGAAGATCCTAAATGTTAGGTTTTTGCCAGATATACAGCTCGCAAATATTTTTTTTCCATTCTGGGGCTGTCTCCCTGCTCTCTTGATGGTTTCATTTGCTTTGCAGAAGCTCATCAGTTTGATGAGGTCCCACTTATCGATCATATTTCTTATGGTATGGGCACTTAATGTTTTGATCAGGAATTGGTTGCCAGTTCCAATTTCCATAAGTGTGTCTCCTGCATTTTCTAAGATTCTTATAGTTTGAGGTTTTACATTTAGGTCTCTGATCCATTTAGAGTTAATTTTTGTGTATGGTGATAGGTAGGGGTCCTGTTTCAATCTTCTGCATGTGATCAGCCAGTTTTCCCAGCACCATTTACTGAATAGGTTCTCCTCTCCCAAGTGATTGCTGTTGGAGACTTTGTCAAAGATGAGTTGGTTGAGAAATTGAGCCTTTGCTTCTGGAATCTCTATCCTGTTCCATTGGTTTATATGACTATACTTGTACCAGTACCAGGCAGTTTTGATTATTGTAGGCCTACAGTAAAGTTTGAAGTCTAGAAGTGTGATCCCTTCTGCTCTGTTTCTTTTGCTAAGGATTGTTTTGGCTATTTGTGGTCGTTTATGTTTCCATATGAATTTCTGTATTGTCATTTCCAGATCTGAGAAGAATGATGTTAGTCATTTAATGGGTATTGCATTGAATCTGTAGATTGCCTTTGGTAGGATGGACATCTTAATACTGTTGATTCTTTCTATCCATGAGCATGGAATATTTTTCCATTTGTTTGTGTCTTCTTGGATTTCTTTGAGCAGTGTTTTACAGTCCTCATTGTTAAAGTCTTTCACATCTCTGGTTAAGAAGATGCGAGGTATTTAATTTTTTTTGTGGCTATTGTGAATGGGATTATACTTTTTATTTGGTCCTCTGTCTGCTTGTTGTTGGTGTACAAGAATGCAACTGTCTTTTGCACATTTATTTTATACTCTGAGACTTTGCCAAAGTCCTTTATCAGTGCAAACAGGTTTTTATAAGATTCTTTTGGATTTTCAAGGTATAGGCTCATATCATCAGCAAAGAGGGATCACTGTACTTCCTCTTTTTCTATTTGGATATCCCTGATTTCCTTATCTTGTCTAGTTGGCCTACCTATGACTTCCAACACAATGTTGAACAAGAAGAGTGACAGTGGGCAGCCTTATCATGTTCCACTTTTCAGGGGAAATGTTTCCAGTTTCTGTCCATTTAGCAATATGTTAGTAGCGGGTTTATCGTAGATGGCACTTACTATTTTGAGGTATGTTTAGTCTATACCTATATGTTTGAGGGCTTCTATCAAGATGGTATCCTGGATTTTATCAGAAGTTTTTTCTGCATCTAATGAGAAAATCATGTGGTTCTTGTTTTTATATCTGTTGATGTACTTAATTATCTTTATGGTCTTGCAAATGTTGAACCAGCTCTGCATCCTGGGGATGAAGCCTACTTGGTAATGGTGGATGATTTTTGAGATGTGTTTTTACATGATTTGCTAGAATTTTTTGCATCAATGTTCATAAGGGATATTGGCCTGTAGTATTCTTTTATTGTTGGATCATACCCGGTTTGGGTATCAGTGTGATGTTAGCTTCGTAAAATGATTTGGGGAGAATTATATCTTTCTCAATTGCCTGGAAAACTTTCAATAGCATGGGTATCAGCTCCTCCTTGTACGTTTTGTAGAATTCTGCTGGAAATCCATCTGGTCCAGGACTTTTTTTTTTTTTTTTTGGTAGGTAGTTTTCATATGACAGAGTCAATTTCCTGGGTTGTTATTGATCTATTTAGTGTCTCTATGTCTTCTTGTTTCAACCTAGGGAGGTTATGTGATGTCAGAAAGTCCTCCATTTCATTTAGGTTATCAAATTTGTTTCCATTTAGGTGTACATAGTAATCTATGATAATCTTTTTTATTTTTTGGGGTCAGTTGTGATTTGATCTTTTCTATTTCTTATTGTGTTTATTTGGGCTTTTCCTCTCTTTTTCTAGGTCATTCTGGCTAGGGGTCCATCAATCTTGTTAATTCTTTCAAAGAACCAGCTTTTTATTTTGTTTGTTGGGAGCCAGCCTTGGAGGCCCGCCTGATTGACAAAGTCCAGCTGCGCTGAGGACCCCTGACTGCAAAGCGAGACCGGGCAGCAGAGGCCCTTCTGTCTTCCGTCTTTGCTGTGGGACCGGCTGAAGAAATTCTGTGCAGTTGTGGAAGAAGAAGATGGTATGTTTATGCGAAGAATCACAGCTAACCTGGAAATGTCATGGTTTATTTTTCCATTTTCCCACTACGCCACTTGGCCTTTTCTAACATATACAAGGGTTAAACTCTGAAACACATCAAGAATGCTTTCTTTCACTTGGTTATAAGTTACTAGAAATTACTTAAGTAATAAATGATATAAGTATATTCACTCCTTATTTGATTAAGAATTAGGTAGTTTAGTGTTTAGACATAAGGTTTTTTAGAAGCACAAGTTTATAGTAAGTTCATTATGAATTCATTATAAGTTCTAACACTTATCTAGGAGTTATGTAGTTGATTTATAACACTGTTTTCACTGACTTAGGATAAAGATTAATTGTTAAGGTTTTTACTTAATTCAATAGTTAAAACTCTAAGTTAACATTTATAGAGTGGGTTTTCACTGGACTCATAATATACAAATCAGACACTTTTATGATAATTTAGCTAAAGACAGAAAGCAACCTTGGGGGACTGGGAAACATTACTAAAAGCTTCTTTTGAGTTTTCTTTAAAAACAAGCACTGCAGGATAAGAGAAAAGTAATGGAGACACCTGGACAAGAAAGGCGATTACAATGCTCTGAAGGTCATAAAGCCCCAGAAGGAAAACTACTGCTACATGAAGAACTTTACACTTGGAAACTTCCTGGAGATAGTTCAAGGACTGTAATTCGGGACTTTGGACTAAAACTATCATCTTTGGCCTTATGAATAAGACTCATTGGCTGAATGTTTGTAGGGTTCTTGGCTTGTTTGTTGCTAAGACCACTAGATGGTGGTAACTTGTAGAGCATATGTACGTGAAGGAATTTTCTTTGTCTTGCCCCTTTACGAATGGTATAAAAGCTCTGTGCTAACTAACATTAAATTGTCATCTGTTCAGGTGCTAACTAACATTAAATTGTCATCTGTTCAGGAAGCAAGTGTCCGGGTATAATGTTTTCATCCTTCGCCTATCCGTCTCTCCTTCAGGAAATCTCACGACCCTCGCGGGGCTGGACCCCCACATTTGTTGATGATTACTATGATATTTTTGCCTTCTATGTCCTGTATTTGGGCTCTTATTTTAGTGATTTGAATTTTTCTGCTAAAGTTAAAGTTTTGGTGGTCTTCTCTTTCTAGCTCCCTTAGGTGATTTGTTAGGCTCTCAACTTGTGTCTTTCCATTTTCTTAATGTATGCTTGTAGAGATATAAATTCCCCTCTTAGAACTGTTTTCATGGCATTCCAGAGGTTTTGGTAAGAATGTTCTTCATTTTCATTATTTCCAGGAATCTTTTGACTTCTACTATGATTTCAGTGTTGACCCAGTAGTTGTTCAGCATCATGCTGTTTAATGTCCATGTCTTTGTGGACTTTGGGGAAATTTTGTTGGTGTTGATATTTATTTTTATTCCACTGTGATCTGAGAAGGTTAATGGCAATATTCCAACCTTACAGAATATGTTTATATTTTATTTGTGGCCAAAGATGTGATCAACCTTGAAGTATGGTCTATGTGGTGATGAGTAGAATGTATATTCTGTGGTTGTTGGGTGGAATAATTTTTAGGCATCTATTAAGTTCATTTGGTCTAGTGTCAAGTTGAGGTTCTGGATCTCCTTGTGGGTGATCTTTCTAGTGCTGTTAATGGGATATTCAAGAACCCTGCTATAATAGTGTTAGAGTCAATATTTTTTTTAGTTTACTTAGTAGTTGCTTTATAAATGCTAGTGCTCCTGTGTTGAGTGTATATATGGTTAGGATGGATATTTCTTGTTGATGGATTGACCCTTTTATTATTATGTAGTGTCCTTTTGTATCTTTTAAAATTTTTGATAGTTTAAAGGTTCTTTTGTGTGATATTAAGATCATGACTCATGCCTTTTTTTGTGATCCATTCCTGGAAACTCATATTCCATCCTTTAACTTTGAGTCTGTGTGCATCCCTTGTGGTGAGATGAGTTTCTTATATGCAGCAAATAATTGATCGTGTTTTCTTATCCAGTTTGCCATTCTGTGTCTTTTCAGTGGTGCATTTAGTCCATTCACATTCAAGCTGATTATTGAAGTGTGTTTGTTTATCCCTGTTATGAGGTTCTTATAAGATTTTTTTGTTTACTTGTTTTCTTTTGGCTTTGAGGTGGATGTATGTGTGTGTTTTCAAGTTTGTTGTTGCACTGTATTCTGTATTGATTCTGTGCTTTGGTGTTCTCTTGGAAAGTGTGTGGCCATTCTTTTTTTTCTTTCTTCTTTGTTTAATACCTGTTTAAGTGTCTCCTGTAGAGCTGGTCTGGAAGCTGCATAATCTCTTAGGGTTTGAATATCTGGGAAGGATTTTAATTCTCCATCACTGATGAAGCTGAACTTGGCTGGATAGGAAATTCTTGGTTGAAATTGTTTATCTTTGAGGACTTTGAATATTGGACTCCAGTCCCTTCTTGCTTGTAGTGTTTCTGCCAATAGATCTGCTGCTATTTTATTTGATTTTCCCCAGTAGGTAGTCTGACCTTTCTCTCTTGCTGCCTTTTGGATTTTTTCCTTTTTGCCTACTTTGTGTAGGCAAATTACTATGTGTCTAAGGGTTGGTCTTCTCATTTGATGTCTTGTGGGGGTTCTCTATATCTCTTGTGTTTGGCTGGTCATGTCTCCGGTGAGATGGGGGAAAATTTCTTGGATTACTTCTTGGAATACTTGCTCCAAGGTGTTCTCCATTTCCCTTTCTTTCTGGAATACCTATCAGATGTAGGTTCAGCCTCTTGATATAATCACCTATCTCTTATAGGCTTTGTTCTTTCTGAGTTTTCTTTCTATGTTTTTTACAGATCGGGTTAATTCCATGTTCTGGTCTTCAAGTTCTGAGATTCTTTCTTTGGTTAGATTAATTCTGCTTTCCATGCTTGTCATCTTGTTATTTATTTCCTGGATGAAATTTTCTATTGCCAAAATCTCTGTTCCAAATTCTTTCAGTGTTGCATCTTGTCTTTCTTGAGTCTAACTCACTCTTTCCATTCATTCCCTAATCCCTGTTGTATTCTTGGGCTGGTTCTTGGTGATTTCCATTGTTTGGGCTCCAAGGGCTGATTTTTCAGGAGTTTTCTCTTTATTACACTTGAAATTATCTGTGGTCTTCCTTTGGTGTTTCCTTATTTGTGACAGAGCTCTTAATTTTCTCTTTAGTTCTGTTATTCAATGTCAGTGGGAGAGGCTTTCCCTTCTGAAGTTTGCTCAGCCCTCTATTCTTTTCTGATTTGGGCTCTGGATTTGTTCAATTTTGAAGCAGTATCTGGGTGGGAAACTTTCCTGTCTCTTGTAGTATTGAAAGTCAAATAAGGCAGGGGATGCAGAGCTAGGATTCAGAAATGACTTGCAAATTACAATGTTCATGATTTTGGTATGTGTTCCCCAAGACCCACTCCCACCAACACTCTATATGATAATGCATTGGGTACTTGTGTGTACCCCCTAAGTCCAAGATACAGTGACAGCAATGAGTATCACAGAGAGAAATAGAATGAAATAAGATGGACAAGAATTAAAAATAAATAAATAAATAAAACAGAACAATGAAAGCAGAAACCAAAACCAAAAACAATTGAACACACAGACACACACACACACACACACACACACACACACACACACCCCAAAACAAAGTGGAAAAACAATAAAGTAAAACAAAACAACAAACAACAAACAACCAGGAAAGCTAAACACACACACACACACACACACACACACACACACACACACACACACACACACCTATCACAAAGTGAATGGAGAAGAAAAGCAGAAAGACCTGAGGAAAAAAAGGGGGGAGAATGCAGATTAAACCCTCACATGCACAATTATGCACAAAGGAAAATTTTTAAAAAATAGATGGACCAACAAACAGGCAAAAAAATTTAAAAATTAAAAAAAGAAAGAAAGAAAGAAAAAAACCCTGCCCTCTTGTAGAAGGCTTTGTAATTGTTCCTCTCATCTTCTCTCTCCTGCAGAACTTCCACTTTTTTCACTCTCTCCCCAGTGTTTGGAGCAGGGAAGGAGGAGGGGCAGTGGAGGTAGGTCAGGCTGCAGTCCTCCCCTTTTACTCTTCTATGGTCAGGGAGATCTCCCCCAGTTGGGAGATGCAGGATTGTCTCTTCCCCAGGTATGTACTCACAAAGGTGTGCCCCAGCCAGGCTTATCCTGGAATAGAGTTATCCAATTGTGACTGATGTCCAGGCTCCACCTGGGTTTGTTCCTCTCAGTCATGGCCGAGCTGTGTGGGTCTGATGTTCAGAGGATTGCTGGGGAAGAGGGGGTTTGGGTCAGCCCCAGACTCACCACTGTTCTCTTTGGAGTTCTTTCTTGTCCTTTTCTGATCACACCCTTTGTCCTGCAGCTGGATCAGGGTAAGGGGAGGGGGTGCCTGGAACTCAGCACTCATCAGGTCCCTCCGAAGTTTGTGCTCCCAAGATGTTCCCTCTGTGTCAAGATCAACTCCTGAGTAGTTGATTGGTCAGTCACAGAGGTGGGTCTGATTGCTCCACGGTGAGCAAGTTGGAGCACTTTCCTGCCTCGCCTTCAAGATGTTGGCAGAGTGCCTCTCTTGTCCCTTCTGGTGGTACTCTGCCTCTTGGCTCTCTCTGCAGCCCCTGCTGCCAGTGTCCAGTCAGGCACTGAAGTAGTGAAGCAAAGCCTGGGGCTGGCATACTCTCCCCACCACTTCTTCACAGGAAAACTTTTGTCCATCTAAAAAACAATGGCACTTGGTTTCTGCAACCTGGGAAGTGCCAGGGACCAATCAGAGAAGCTGCAGCACCAGCTGCTGCACCAGGAGGGCCCTGACCACTTGCTCATGAGCACCTATTTAGTCAGTCTTTCCCAGCATTTTCTTCCCAGGATGGGTTTTGTTGATTTAAAAAAAAATGGTGTTCAACTTCTGCGTCCCAGGAATCTCTGGGGTCCAAGGCAAGCAGTTGTGGCACCAGCTGCTGCACCTGGAGAGCCCTGTTCACTAACTCCCTAGCTCTCACTCAGTCAGTCACTCACATGCCCACTCACTCACCTGCACGTACACAAAATTTTCCATATATCCACTCGCTCACACCGGAACTTGCATAGTCCAACTGGCTCAGCCGCTATCTTCCTCTCCTGTCTATAATATATTTTAAAACTCTTGCAAATCAATAATCTCTTGCTGAACAACTCAATAGAAAACTGGTCAAAAGACTTGAATCCCTCTGAAAAGAGAATGTCCAAAAGGCCAGGACACATAAAAAGGGATGCTTAACTTCATAAACCATCAGGGAAATGAAAATTAAAACAGTTATCATGGAAGATGATATGTTTGCAATGCAGATGCATTACAAAGAACTATTATTGGCTGGGCACAGTGGCTCATGCCTATAACCCCAGCACTTTGGGAGGCTGAGGCAGGAAGAATTGCTTAAGCTTAGGAGTTTGAGACCAGCCTGCAACGGAAGTCAAGATACATTTTTTTCCAACTAGATATCCAGTTGACGCAGCACGATTTAATGAGAAGATCTTATCTTTATCCTTGCACTGTACTGCTGTCTTCATTGCCTTTCAGGTGGCTGAATATGTTTCTAGAGCTGCATTTTGTTTCATTGATAAGTTTGTCTATCATTGTCCCAAAATACCAATGTCTTCATTAGTACAGCTTTAGAATAGCTAGTAAAAATCCATTTTCTCCTTCTCTCAGACACAGATACTACTGGTTCTTGGGTCTTTGGACTCCGTTGTGGACTTATACCATTAGACATAGTTCTCAAATCAACAAAGACTGGGATTTACACTATCAGCTCCCTGGAATCAGGTCATCAGGTTTGGATTTGAATTACACTACTGACTTTCCTGGACCTCCAATTTGCAGTTGACAGATTGTGGGATGTTTCAGCCTCCATAATCATATGAGACAATCTTTTATAATAAATATCTTTCTATATATCTGTATCTATATATAGTGTGTTGGTTTTGCTTCTCTGGAAAGCCCTAACCAATATGTTGGGTCATAGGTATGCGTATGATCAGTTTTAGTAGAAGAGTTTTCTAAAGTGATTATATGACTCTACATTTCCACTCATAGTTTGTGAGCAGTCCAGTTACTCTATATCATTCTCAATACTTGGTATTTTCCAGCTTTTAACATTTAGCCATTCCAGAAAAGCTGAAGAAATATACCACATGCTCCAGGTTGAGATTCTAGGAATGACTTCTGTAGATATACTGAAGAACTGGATTGCCTAGTAAACTGTGTCTTTCTTGTGATCTATGCTAGCAAAATGAATACCCTTTCCCTATTTGGTTTTTCAACTTTTTAAAAATTGTAAACTATAGCATAGTATATATAAAGAAAAAATATCCAGTTTAATAAATAATTATAAGGTAAGTGCTATACAGGAGCATCCAAGGTAAGAAAGAGAAATTATCTACAGCCCCAGAAAATACTGTTTGTTCTTTCTGATTTCACATTTCTACCTTCAAGGAATAGTCACCACTCTGACTTTTGTGATGCTAGGTTTGTTTTTCCAAACAGTTTTATCATATATTTGTAAATATGTTAGTTTATCCACTTTTTTGTTTTTGAGAAAAATAATTTTGATATTTAAAAAAAAATCCATGTTTCTTTTTGAAGTACTTACATACTGTATGTAGTATATAGTCCACTTGTTTTTATTACTTTATGATATCTCATTATACAAATATACTAAAAATTGTCCATTCTACTATTAAATTTTGTGTTGGTTGTCAGTTGTCAGCCATTATAAACAATGCTGTTATGAGAATTCATAAGTGTTCTGTGTACATGTGGATGGGTGGATAGCAAAATATATTTGATATACAATATTATTTAACTGGTAAGAATGAAACAAGGAGCCAGGCTCGGTGGCTCAGCCTGTAATCCCGCGCCTTTGGGAGGCTGAGGTGAGTGGATTGCCTGAGTCCGCGGGTTTGAGACCCGCCTGGGCAGCGAGACCTCATCTCTACAATAAATCAAAAAATCAGCCAGGCGTGGTAGCGCATGCCTGTAATTCCGGCTACTTGGAAGGCTGAGGCGGAAGGATCGTCGGAGCCCAGCAGGTCGAGGCTGCGGTGGCCAGGAGCGGCCACTGCACTCCACTTGCACTCTGGGCGACCAAGTGAGACACCAACTCAAAAAAAAAAAAAGAAAAGAATGAAACAAGGGTCATTCTATAGTAACTGTGACTTTAACACAGCCAATAAAAAGCAACTGAGCTGCTAGATACTGTGTATATACCATTGAGTTCAACACACACAGCTTCTGCCTACACACAGCTTACAATCTAAGGTACTAATATTCCTAGGGCCATAGAGTAGTTATAGAGCCACATATCTTCACCTTTAATAGTTAACACCTAAATGCTTTCAGAAGTGTTTACACTTTGACAGTTTATGAGAGAGTAAACAGTTTACACATTGTTCCAAATTCTTACTCACATCTGCTATTGTAAGACTTTAATTATGCAAGGATGCATTTCCCTAATCATTAAAGAAATTGTACACCTTTGCATGGCTATTGACTCTTTGGATTTCCTTGTTTGCTCATTTTTCTACTGAGTAATATGCTTTATTGATTTGATTTTCAGAAATACTTTACATAGTCTGGATACTGGTTCTTTGTGGTTTTATTATTATTATTATTTGTTTGTTTGTTTTTGAATTGGAATCTCATTTTGCTGACCAGGCTAGAGGGCAGTGGCACAATCAAGGTTCACAATAGCCTCTATATCCTGGGCTTCAGCAATTCTTCCGCCAGAGCCTCCCAAGTAGCTAGGACTACAGGCATGTGGTACCATGCCCAGATAATTTTTTGACTTTTTTAGAGATGAAGGCTTGCTACGTTGCCCAGGCTGGTCTCAAACTCCTGGACTTAAGCAATTCTTCCACCCTCGGCCTCCCAAAGTGCTGGGGTTACAGGCATGAGCCACTGTGCCCAGTCAATAATCCACATTACAATCATATCATCTTCCATGATAACTGCGTTAATTTCAATTTCCCTGATGGCTTATGAAGTTAAGCACCCCTTTGTATGTGTCCTGGCCTTTTGGACATTCTCTTTTCAGAGGGGTTCAAGTCTTTTGACCAATTTTCTATTGGGTTGTCCAATTAGCAAAAGATTATTGATTTGTAGGAGTTTAAAGATATATTATAGATTCATGTTCTTTGTCAGATAAATATATTAATAATATTTTCTCTGCCTAAACATTGATTTTGATATAATTAGCAGTGTCTTTTAATAAACAGAAATTCTTTATTTCAATATAATTACATTTTAAATTTTTTAAAATTCATAGTTAGTACTCTGGATTTTCTGACTAAGAAACCTTTGCCTATAAACTTTGTTTATCCTTCACATTTACATTATTAACTAACCTGAAATTGAATTTTTTATAGTGTGCAATAGAGGTCAAGATACATTTTTTCCAACTAGATATCCAGTTGAAGCAGTACAATTTAATGAGAAGATCATCTCTTTACAGTTACACTGTGCTGCTGTCTTTATCACCTTTGAGGTGGCTGAATATATGTTTCTAGAGCTGCATTTTGTTTCATTGATCAGTTTGTCTATCATTGCCCCAATATACCAATGTCTTGATTAGTACAGTTTTAGAATAACCAGGAAAACACTCCCAAATTTGTTCAGCTTCTTCAAATTTGCCTCAGTTAGTTTCCATATAAGTTGCCCTATACTTCCACTTAAACTTTAAAATCAGGTTGCCAATTTTATCAAAGGAAAACAAAAGCTGTGGTAGCGTGCCTGTAGTTCCAGCTACTTGGAAGGCTGAGGCGGAAGGATCGCCAGAACCCAGCAGGTCGAGGTTGTGGTGGCCGGGAGTGGCCACTGCACTCCAATCTGGGCAACAGAGTGAGACTCCAACACAAAGAAAAAAAAAGAAAAAAAAAAAGAAAAAGAAAACAAAAGCTGTGAGGATATTGATTATGAAAACATCGAATCTGTAAATTAATGAGGATAATTAGCATCATTTAATTTTCACTAAAATTCTCTGAGTTAAGAATTATTGTTATCTACATTTCATTGATGAGATAACTATGAAAAGAGCAGTTAAGAAACTTGTTCTATACCATATAGATTATTAGTACTCGGCTTCAGATCCAATCTTTCTTGGAACATAAACGAGTTAGAAGCATCTAGTTAATGTTATTAACATTGATGAAGGTAGTTTCCTTGATTTTACTCCTGCTATCTGAATGACGTATAACTCTAAAACCATCAGCTACCCCGAATTATTTAGGAAATAAGTGAAACTATGACACAGTCTTGTTTCAAACTGTTTAAAATTGATATCTCATCAGTCAAAAACCTGTTTTCAGCCATGCTCAATCTAGTAATAATGCTAACTTTTGAAAAGTTAGATTAATCAGGGGTTTTCTTTTTTGTTGTTGTTAATTACCACAAATTTTTATTATGAAAATGTTCAAACACACAGCACTGATTTTTTACCAATTTACTCAAGATTATTTAACACATAACTTTTCATCCAACTGTCCCTCTGTCATTCCATTGTGTTTCTATGTTTTTTAAAATTTTGAAATAACTTAGAGTCATTGAAATTTGGAAAGGATATGAGAGATCTTGTTTTACATGCATTTCCAATTTCCACAATGCAAATAGCAATATGCTTCCTGCTAAGGCCTAACATCTAGGATCTATAAGGAACTCAAATGTGCCAAAAGGAAAAAAAAAAAACAGCCCCTTTAAAAAGTGAACAAAAACCATAAATAGACACTGCTCAAAAGAAGATATACGGGCAGCCAACAGACACATGAAAAAGTGCTCAGCCTCACTCATTATCAGAGAAATGCAAATCAAAACCACATTGAGATACCACTAAACCCTGTAAGAATGGCCATTATTAATAAAACAAACAACAACAGATGCTGGTGAGGATGTGGAGAAAAAAGAATGCTTCTGCACTGCTGGTGGAAATGCAAACTAGTACAACCTCTTTGGAAGACAGTGTAGCAATTCCTGAAAGAACTAGAAATTGACCTTCAATATGACCCAGCAATTCCCCTATTGGGAATATACCCAGAGGAACTCAAATTATTCTACAAAAAAGATACATGCACATGTATGTTTGTTGCGGTTCTATTCACAATAGCAAAAACATGGAACCAACCATGTTGCCCATTGAAACTGGACTGGATTAAAAAATGTGGTACATATATATGATGGAATATTATGCAGCCTTAAAGAAGGACAAATATATGGACTTTGCAGCAACTTGGATGGATTTGGAGCCGATTCTACTCAGTGATTTATCACAGAAGCAAAGAACAGAATTCCATATGTTCTCACTCATAAATAGAACTTGAACAATTATAATGCTATAAGAAAGCAATTGGCAGTAGTGGGAAACTGTCAGGGGAGGGGGGTGGGATTGGTAGTTGAGGGAAACTGTTAGGGGAGGGAGGGGCGTATCTCATCAACAAGGGCACCTGCATGATCAATGTTTATATACCTAACCCTGAAATGTACCCCACATCTTTATAATAAAAATTAAAATAATTAGTACGCATATACTTTAGAGTTGAATATTTTGCTCTATGTGAGTTTCCTAATCAGGAATTTTCAATAAAATTATTTTACTTGAGGAATGAGACATTTAGTTTCCAAGGATTTGAACATATAATCTTGACATTTTCTCCAAGGTATAAAATTCTATTATCCTGTGAAACCAAAGAGCTGCAAAAGGTTATTGAACACTGCAAAAAATAAATGTCTTATCCTATACTCTTAATTGACAAAAATGAAAAAAGAGTAATTCTATGATAACCATGACTCTAAAACAGTCAACAAATGGCTACTGAGATGCTATGAACTGTGGATTTACCACTGAGTCCAACACACACAGCTTTGTCTATACAGAGATTACAGTCTAAGGAACTAGTCACCATGGGAGAAGCAAGTCCTAAAATTTGGGAAGACATTCAGAAAATGACTTAACCCATGCAACCCCCTGGGGTCCCCTCCCACTGTGGGAGCATTTTTGTCTTCTCAATAAATCTTGCTTTCTTGATAAAAAGAAAGAAAGAAAGAAAATGATTCAACCCTATTAAGCCTTGTGTCCTAGTTTTAAAAAATTGGGCAATAAACTCACTCATTTTGACTTTTCAAGAATCAAACATAGCTTATGTTGGAAGTTGGTATTAAATTTTACAGTAAAGATGAGTAGATTAATAGGTTTATAATTTGAGTATATAAGGGAGAGGGTTTCCCAATTTTGAAGATGGAGGAAAGTTTATACCTGTCTGGAAAGAACTATGTTCAATATGTTAAGGTACATAGTAAGAATTTGTATTTATTACTAGGGATAAATTTAAAACTATTCTTAATGCCATAACAACTCTACTAGTAAGACTTTTAAACTGGTAAGTAACTGATATTATCTTAAAAAATATAATTATTTGATGACTAATATATGCAGCATTATTATGTATGAAATGGAGAAGAAATTGGGGTAAGTGTCGTGTGTGCTTTTACATTTTTTTTCACAGAAGCCATGCATAGGTAACAATTTTGTATCACAGAATCTCAATTTTTAAAATTATTTTATTTCTTTCTTTATTTTTTTAATCTTTTTTTTTTTTTTTGAGTTGGAGTCTCACTCCTTTGCCCAGGCTGGGGTGCAGTGGCATGCATACTCACAGCCACCCCAGCGTCAACCTTCTGGGCTCCAGCAATCCTTCCGCCTCAGCCTTCCAAGTAGTGGGAACTACAGATGTGCGCTACCACGCCCGGCTATTTTTTATTTTATTGTAGGATGAGGTTTCACCAAGTTGCCCGGGCTGGTCTTGAACCTATGGGCTCAGGCAATCCACTCACTTCGGCCTCCCAAAGTGCTGGGATTACAGGTTGAGTCACCGAGCCCAGTTTAAATTATTTTATTTTAAAGATGTAGAGTACAATTCAGGATTAGGTACATAAGTGGTCAACATACAGGTGAAGTTTGCGTCTCCCATTGAGAATCTTAATTTTATATTGACCCTTATATTGGAATCAAAGTTTACTTTGGCTTCTAATAAATAAATTTATTAAATAAGTTATTCTTATTTTATCTGAGATTATGTTTTAGGTCTAGTTTCACAAATTTACCAGCACTTGTTTCCTTTTATTTTTGTTATTTATTTAAGCCTTTGGTTGTCTATTGAGCAATTATGTAGGTTGTATGTATGGATATGTATTTAGAGGAAGAAGCTCTTCTGGAAAAATTCTGGGAATTGAATTCTGAGTGTTGAGCATTTTTTTTACTTCCTGAGGTCACTTATACAATTACAAAGAGGTTCATTTTTCTTTCACTATTCCAATTATTTACATTATCAAATCAGGTGCAACATTAAAGTCAGAGGAAATTTAAGGTGGAAATGGTGACTCTTACCTGAATTTAAAATATCTTCTCTAAGGAAGGAGAAAAACAAAGTGTTGATTGTTAAATAATCAAGTGTATTTATCCTTTAATGAGAAGTGTATTAAGTGTAACCAAGAATTTCTATCTCTCATTAATGTAGTTATAGAACTCCTATTATAATAGCCAGTAGGAAGCAATTTTTCCAGATGAAATTTTCCATGTAAAATCCTTTTTTCAGAATTGCTGCCAGTTGTATCATGTTGATCTAATAGCATTCTGCTAACAGACTATATTTGGTTTGGAAAATCTGTGCACACATAAGTATCAGGGCTTGTATGTGTTAAAAGATCTCAGACTAGTTTTGTCAGGAAGCTTGATATCAAGGTGGAACACATTTTTGTCTTAAGAATTAACTATCTAAAAAGCTATTCAGAAGTGTTCAGGACACACACAGCTGGCCCAGTCTTGTCTCTATCCAAATTACTTTGTTGGTAGACAGAATAAGCAGAGAGTCTAAAATCTTATTTTCTAAAAGTCAGGACGCCAGTATTCTGAAGAGGTAATTGAAGCCTAAGGCAGACAGTCAAGGGAGGAAAAAGGGAATGTTCAACTATTCAACTCTCTTTTTGTTTTGTCTTGTTTGTGTTTTCAATGCTCAGAAGAAAGAGCCTCAGATAACAAAAAGCTACATGCAATGCTGGTGAAAAGAGAATTGAATCCCAAAATAAGTGAGTTATTTGCAATAGAACATAATCTTGAAATGAGTTAGTCTTCTGGCATAATCAATTTATAACTCAGAGTACCAAGAAAAACTGCAAATTATATTATTTAACTCTGTTAGTAGTTTTTGAATAACAAGTAATGAACATGAAATCAGAAGACTGGAGGTAATGTGAGTGTCCTGATTTTTTAAAAATAAAGAAAGAATATTATGGGAACTAAGTGTCAGTTTTACTGGTCAGATTCCAGAAAAGGACTAGGCTACACACTATTAGATTAGCAAATGATTATTGTCTTAGTCTGTTCAAACTTTTATCACAAAAAATACCACAAACTAGGTGACTTGTAAGCAACAAAAATTTGTTTCTCATAGTTCTGGAGGTTGGGAAGTCCGAGATGAAAGCACCATGTGATTTTATGTTTATGTGTCTGGCTAGGGCTACTTCCCTGTTCATAGAACTCAGTCTTTTCACATGGGGCACAGGGCAAGAGCGCTCTCTAAGGGTCTCTTTTAAAAGTACACTAAATCCATTCATGAGGGCAGAAACCTCCTGACTAATCACCTCCAAAAGTCTCCTTCTCCAAACACCCTCACATTAGGGATTAGTTTTCAACATATGGATTCTAAAAGAACACAAATATTCAGCCTCTAGCAATGGTCTTACGAGCAAACATGATCATTTTTCTTTTATACATATTTACTATCTGGCAGAGGGGGAAAATACTGTGGATACGCTTTACCTTGTTTTCAATACAGGCATTTGACCCAGGCAGAAATTCTTCTGTTCTTCAGTCCATAGCAATAAATTTGTACTGTAAACTGTGTAGTTTTCAATTAATATTTTATTTAACAATTCTAATTCTAATCCTTAACCCACTTTTAATAAACATGATTAAATAATTTTTCAGAACAATAGTTTTTACTTTGGTTTACAGAATAAGATATGTATAAATAATCAAATTACTTAATTCTCAACTGAAATCTTTCTTAACATTTCCTCTAAATAGTTTTGTTGATGTTTTCTCTGAGACATGTAAGGATCTCCCTGGCCAAATTTTGCGGGTTAGACATTCTAAGTTTCTCTCTGTTTCTACCTCTAGAGGACTGGGAAGGCATCTCAGTTTGCCCTAAAATTAAACTCTTCAACAATCACAGCTTGAACTTTTCATTTTGCTAATTAGTACTTATTCTTTCAATTGCATTGTTGTCACCCATACGGGAGAGGAACAGAAGATTGCCTGTCTGTTCCTTTTAATTTGTCCTGCTAAAGTGCAAAACATGTTTCCTTTCTGGTTTCTTATCATTATTCTTTATAATCAAAAGAAACTGTGAGGCAAGGAGTAGAAGTAAAATGATCTCTTATGGAAAAAACCACGATGTTTCTACCCAGACATGTTTGGGCATGCAGGGCTCATATAATAAAAAACATGTAAGTTAATTAAAAATCTCAGGGCAATAAAAGCTAGCTGGCAAATCATTGTCTGGAAGTCACTGATGGCCAATACCCTCTGTAAGCGTCCCTAGAAATGTGATTATAAATATGAAACACAGTAGCTGAGTAGTTTCATCTCATGATGCTCAATGGAGAAGATATCTATTATGAAATATTAAAATTGCATTAGGTATTTTGGATTTTTATTGTAAAGAAATAAAATCTTTGCTGTATAGGTATATTTATTTGACTATATACTAAATGTATCTATAAGTTCACAGCCAAGCACCAAAAAAGAAGCCTCGCATTGATAGGATTTTGAAGAAAATGCAATAAAGGACTATCTATAAAGGAGTAGGCAGAGGTAAGGAAACCAGCAGAGAGTGTTGATGTAGTTTGGATACTTGTACCCTCAAAATCTCATATTGAGATGTGATCCCCAGTGTTGAAGATGGGGTCTAGTAGGAGGTGTTTGGGTTATGGGAGTGGATCCCTCATAAATGTCTTGGTGGTTCTAGTGGCAATGAGTGAGTTCTTGCTCTATTAGCTCACGAGAGAGCTGGTTGTTTAAAAGAGCTTGGCACCTCCCTTCTCTCTCTTGCTGCCTCTTTCATATCACATGCCTGCTCCTCTTCCCCTTCCATCATGATTGCAAGCTTCCTGAGACTTCACTAGAAACAGATTCCAGCACTATGCTTCTTGTACAATCTGCAGAACCATGAACCAAAATAAACCTGTCTTCTTTATAAATTTCCCAGCCTCAGGAATTCCACTACAGCAACACAAAACAGACAAATTTACATGTAGAGTAGAGAGGCACTCATGGACTACTGACAGGTGAAAGGGATTACCACCTCTAAGCCTAAAAGAGCAAGGGGAGAAAGTGTGTCCCTACTAAGTGAGAGTAAGAAGGGCATGAACAACTTCTGTGTAGGATGAGAACAGAAATATCTTGGCCTTTCCCCACCTGCCTTCCTGTTATCTACTACTACCTGGGGCAGAGAGGAGCAGGTGTTGAATAAGGAAGGGAGGTGAGGATTGGGGTGCAAAGCAAAAAGAAACAGACTTGCTAAATTAAAAAAATTACAAATGGAATATTTGTCCACATTATTATAAAAATAATTCCATTTTACTTTATTAGCCTTGTTTTCAGTCCAATTCTATAACCCATTGTTGGAGATTAAGGTGATGTAACTTTTAAGCATCTGGGACATAGAAAGCACTAAATAGATATCTGCTGAATAGGTAAATAAATGAGTGAGTGAGAAATTTGGTTGAATCATCTCTATGGAATTTCTTAAACTTAGATTAATAAATGCCCCAGTTCTTGTTTATGATATAATATTTTTATATTCCCAAAGTTATTCTTCAAGCATTCATGCTTATTTTTATTCCCATTGCTCCATCCTATTCTGAAACGTATCAACCTATTTCTCAGAGTTCACTGAGATAATGAGCCTCATATTTTCTGGTCTCAAACTAGAGTCCATAAGTTCCATCAATCAGGTGTACCTTAATAGAGGCTGGATGAATCCAGTACCCAGTTCTTGAGTCCCAAAGTAGGGGAAAAAATGGTGCTAATATTATTGCCTGATTTATAAATCAAGCATTATACATTGTTTTCTCTCTCCTTTTTTCCAATAAGGGGCCAAATACTTTAAATTAAAAAACAACCTTGTATCTGGATAAAGATAGTCATCGCCTTTGCTTGAAATATAGTTAAATATAAGGGTGAGAAAGAATTTTAGTTCAGTAAGGTTGCAAGTGGTTTTAGTGAATAGATTCTAAGCTTCTTCTTGGGCTGTTCTGCATATAGCATTTCAGAATAACATATTGATCCCAAAATAGTAATTTAGCATTTAGTGAGTTCTTACTAAGTCCCAGAAATGACCCAAAGCACTTTAAACAAGCTCTTTCTCCCCTACCATTTGAACCCTGCAGGTGTTGGTTATTTTTAATAATAAAAATATCAATAGAAATAATAGCCACCATCTATTAGGTGTCTACTATGCACAATCCTCATTAGGATTCTCCAACTCAGTTCTGCAAACAATTTTATGAAGTTGAAATGAGTATAACATTGTACTGATGAGATGACTTTGCCCTAAGTTTCACAGATGGAGTAGGGCTGCATAAGTGGCAGAGGTGGTTGGAGCCCAGGTTGTCAGAGCAAAGTCACTGCTTTTAACCAATACAGTGACAAGTCTCTTTTGACTCCCACTTGATTTAATATATTTTTGGCTAAAATTGGAAAAGTTCATGTTTCCACTTAGCTCTGCAGGGTGCTATTAAAATGCTTCTGAGAGGAGAAAGACAGAAATTTCATTTCTGCCATGTGTGAAATAGGGGAGGAAAATCTAGTTGACTTTAATGAGAAAAGGAAGATTGAGAAAATGTACAGCGAAAAGAATGAATTTTTAAAGGACAAATGGTGACAGCTGACTAAGGGAGACTGTGTTTTGTTCCATGTTCTCCTTCCACTCACACATATTTTCCAAATGAAACCAGACACATTCAACTTGACTCACTGCTTCCCTTTAAATAGGCAGCTCTCCCAGACACCTCTCAGCAGCAGCCTTCCATGAAAGCATCAGCAACAACATTGGCTGGTCCAGGTCATTCTGCCCCATCTTGACTGCAGCTTCCTGATAATCACCATGACACTGGACCCTCAAATTATATATTAGTCATTGACCTCTACTCTGGTCTTCCTTTTCTGCCTTAGTGGAATGAAGCTGTCTCTTAATCTTTAGTTCCTGCCTCATCTTCTAATGCCACTGTTTGCCATCACTTTGAGGGAAGAGACTTGCGTCTTGGCCCTTTCAGATGCTTCCAACCTAATCTCTTGTATACCCGGTCAGAGAGAAAAAGTTAAAGCTAAATTTTTTAAAAGGAAAAACTAACCTTTACATAATTAGGCATGTTTAAGTGTGGCAACTTTCACCTACTCTTATCAAGCAGTTTAATATCTGTTTCTGTGTATTTCATTCTATTGCAAGAACTTCAATCCCTAAGTTTCTATCTAGGGCTCCATTTTACATATATAAGAGGGAAATATGTTTATAGAGGTCTCTGTGGTAAAGAGGCTTCTTCAAAACAAATTTTCAATGCTGCTTAAAAATGATTTAAATTTTTTTTTCTTTTGAGTCGGGTGTCTCACTTGGTCTCCCAGGCTGGAGTGCAGTAGGACAATTATGGTTCACCACAGCCTCAAACTTCTGGGCTCAAGTGATCCTCCTGCCTCAATCTCCTGAGTACTTGGGACTATAGTTGTGTGTCACCAAACCTGGTTTTTTTTTTCTGTAGAGATGAGGTCTCACTATGTTACCCAGGCTGGTCTTTAACTCTTGGGCTCAAGCAAGTCTCCCACCTCCACCTCCCAAAGAACTGGGATTACAGGTGTGAGCCACTGCACCCAGCCTTTGAATATATTTAATATCGGCAAAGTGAGAAGAGTCTTGAAAGAAACTCTAATCTGTATGCTAACTCAGAAAACTTTAAAAAACAAATGTCAGACATACAATAGAGATAGGATAGTATAGTGATTAAACACACAGGCTGTAGATTCAAATCTCCTAGGCTCAAATCCCAACTTTAACACCTGTTAATGGTACAACCTTAGACAAACTTCTTAACCTTTCTCTGCCGCAGTTCTCTTATCTGTAAAATGGGAGCTGCTATAACGACAACACCTACTATGTAAGGTTTTATGATAATTTAATGATAAGACACTAGAGCATGGAAATCACTTAGAACAATGTCTGGCCTAGAAAGTGCTTGATAAATGGCAACCGTGTTATAGCCAACAACTAGTTCCATGACCAATTCAATTCACAGACGGCTCACTATTTTCTTCTCTAAGCAACTTTGGCCTAGGATCTAGAAGTCCCTTCTATTTCTGCTAACATATTCTCTCACTAGAAATAGGTTCCCTTGACCAAATGGCAATCAGTTAAATTCTGACTGTTGGCATCTAGCACATATTAATACTTCTAGGCTCTAGTATAAATCCCCTCCCTCACCACTCCCCTACTTCCCTCACAAGACGTCAAACTAAAGCAGGGGACAGTTAAGAACAAAAATCTCTTCACCATTATTATTCCCCCTGCATGAGTCAAAATGTACTACCATTTGGTATCTGCAATAACCCCCAAGAAACCTCATTCTGTCACCAGAGATACGGTCTTTGAGGATTTGCCTGCGCTGTTTGTCAAACTGTGCAGCCTTCACTTTATTCTCTCAGCCAGAGTGGGTGTCTTGTAAAGAACAGTCGCTCCAAAGACTAAACAGGTCACTTAATTTCCTCTCTTCTATACTCGCCTCTAGGCTTCCTTCATGCTTAGGATAGAAGGCAAGAATCATAGACAAGATTCATTCAACATCCACACCCCTTTCCTCCTTGCACTGTCAGGAGAAGGCAGTGTTTGAGCTTCACTCTGGAGACAGGCAGACTCAATATCCTGATTCCACCATATATTAGCTGTGTGATACAAGGCCAAGTTCTTGATATCTCTGAACCTCGGAAAACAGGTGTTATTGTGAGATTGAATTGAATGAGAAGATGCATGTGTTGCATATAGTAACCTTTCATCTTGGTTTTAACTCCTTTCTGCAACGATGTCAAGATCTGGATGCTTTATAATCAGTCTATTCTCTCTCCACCCCAAAAGCATATTCTCTTAATAATCTCCTCTGAATCTTCGTTCACTTCTTCTAGTTTGGTGATCTTCCACATTCCTTTCAAAACACTTATTCTGATCTCTCTGTTTAATCATCTACAGTGCCACACAATATAAAGCAATTACCACTCCACTTTTCCTAATGTATGAGGATAAAGCTTCGATAATTCCTCCTACTTTCTATAAAGGCCACTTTTCTGAAACCCAAGAGCACTCTCTAGGAAAGCTCCTAGGGCCGCTGGTGATACTGATACTGGGGCAGATTTCAGATTTGAAACTGGCTGCTGTTGCCTTGGAAAGATGTGTCTGGCATAGCCACCATGTCCTCAGTCTCTCCAAAGTCCAAGAGTTCAGAAGCTGAAAGGAATCACTGGTGCCAGGACAGAGGGGTGGAATCCAGTCTCATCCCCCAGATCAGGTGGCAATCACAGACTAGAATAATCGCAGTCATAAAAAAGAACGAAACCATGTCTTTTGCAGCATCATAGATGGAGCTGGAGAACATTATCCTAAGTTAAGTAACACAGTAACAGAAAACTAAACACTGCATGTTCTCACTTATATGTGGGAGCCAAATAGCCACAAAAATGGAAATAATAGACACTTGGGACACTAAAAGAGAGGAGGGCTAGTGTTCAGAAGTTACCTATCAGGTGCAATGTTCACTATCTGGAAAATGGGCCACTGAAGCCCAGTACCCAACAATATGCAATATGCCCATATAACAAACGTGCACTTGTACAACTTGAACCTAAAATAAATAAAGAATAATGCTCAAAGGTATGAACTTTAGATCAAGCCAGAAACCTGGTTAGGTTCTGGAAGTACTCTTTTATACCTGTGTGACCTTGAGCAAGTTATTTGAATTTTTCTGACATTTGCTGCATCGATTTAAAACGAGGAGGGTAAGTAAAGTAGTATGTATCATACGTATGTACATAAAATATTCATTCAACTCTTTCTCTACTGCCACAGAGCTTCCTTAAGCTGCAATTATATCCTCCCTGGAATAATACAATAGCTTTTAACTGGTCATCCTGTTCTGCTCTGTATCTTTCTACTCCATTATCAACAAAGCTGTCAAAGTGTTTTTCTAAAGCAAGCAGATTAGATTATGTCACCCTTCTTGAAAAGTTTTCAAAATGACTTTTCATTGCATTTAGGAAAAAATTCTAGTCCCTAACAAGTAGTTGGATCAGGTTCCTGTCTACCTCTTTCTCTTCATGTCATTTCTTCCCACCTCCAATGAAATGTCATCCTCATTGGTCCTCCTGCACACATTCCTCAAGTGCACACATTTCTTCCTTACTCAACGGTTTTTATGTGTGACCCATCCATCTGGCTGTGGGTCCCCTCACAGGTCTCTGCCTGTTATTTCACTCTGTTTCTTCAGGTTTCAGTAATGTAGCCTCAGAGAGGCCACTCTTACCATTTTGGTTACATTTCATTCCTGTTCCACTCTCCTATAGCACTGTGAATCTTCCTCTAGGGAGCCTATCCCTATTTGCATTTCTATATTTATGTTTATGATCTCAGTTTAATATTCGTCTCATGACCAGTCTCTAAGTACAATAAACACAGGAGTGATAACTGTTTGGTTTATTCCTTTACACCAAGTGCTGGACACAGGTGACACTTCATGAATATTTGCAGAATCAGTTTGGCATGAAAATGAAAAATATAGAAGGGAAGCACTTGCTGTTGCTGCCTTAGCACACTTTTCACCATCAGTAGAATTTCCCCAACTGCAGTAACTGTAATTTATCAAATGGCTGCTATGTGCTGGGCTCTATGCTAAACTCTTTCTATGCCTCTTCTCCTTTAATCTCCTCACTATCATCCTACCCTATTTTGCAAGTAAGGAAAATAAAAACGGAGCATACCCAGGGTCAACATCTATGGAGCCCAGAATTAAGCCCATACCTATCTGACTTAAAACCTATGACCTTGCCAGAGAGAAATGAGCAGATTTCAGTTTATCCAGAGGAATGCATCGGTGCTTAAAAAACAAAAAGCAAAAAAAGCTAATTTTAAAAACTTTTTCTAAAAGTTACATTCCAGTGCTTATACTTTTTTCAAGTGAACAGGAAATCAGGTTGAATCAAAATCACCTTTCCCAATGCTGACTGGAAATGAATAATAAATTGCCTGTAAGTTCAGTAAATCTTTACATGCTGTTTCTATTCTTTCAGTCTATTGCAAAGGTAAGCGGTAAAGAATTAGAAAGTAATATTCCTTGGACATCAATGACCCTCTGCGTTGGCTCTGGAAAGGTCATTTTTTTCTGTCATTCCAAGTGGATAGCTCATCACCAAGTATCCTTTCTAACTTGTAAATAAAGACAAGAGTCTATTTTCATTTATTAGAAAAATGAATAGTATTTTATGTATGACTTCCCACAGCAGAAGTATTATATCACCTTAAAAGGTCATAAGTAATGTGCTTTAGTTATTTAGTTATCCCAGAATTGAATTAGAAACTGTTGAATTTAATGGATTTTCATCCCATTTTCCATTCCTTTAAAAACAAAGGACGCTGACAAAACTTGTCAAGTATGAATGTCATCACAGAGAGATGTGGATTCTGAAAAACAATTCCAGGATTTTGTATGGGCAATACACTTAGAACACAGAGAAGAAAATCTACCTTCTGCTGGCTAACATTGTAAGATGCCATATTCGTTAGCCTATGGTAATAGATGGGTAACTGTATCCGATATTAAGCTGAACTTGAGTAGCTAAGTCACCAGTACTCAAATTTTTTCTTGAAAATGCTTCTCTTAGGCTTCCATGTCTGGGAGCATTATGAGTGACTTCATAGTTTTATGCTTATGGTATTGTACACACCTCTTCCTAGTCAACCTACATTGTCTTGTGCATGCATCCTCTACAAGTGACTGTGCTTTTGTGTATGTTACTGTATGGTACTATATAGAGTACAGTATCTTTATTTCAAGTCCATGATGTCCAGAAACAAGCATAAAAGCAGCAGTGACAGTACAGTACTATATAGCTGATTGTGTTAGTTGGGTACCAATTTGTTGGACTGACAAACAAATCAGACTTACAAATGTGCTCTTTTAATGGAATGCATTTGTATATAGGGGTCTTACTGTATTGTGAATGACTGTAGATATTCAGGAATATAGATGAGTCAAAGGGGCTCTGCATTACCATTATATCAAGAAGAGATTTTCTTAGGGTAGAAACATGGGACTTCTGTTTGAAATACACTAAAGTTATAATAACATCTGTCTACTGGCTTCCAAGAAGGTAGTTCCAGTTTCCAGAGCAGGAGACAGTTTCTAAGCAATGTTATTGGATGTGCAAATTCTTAAATGTACTTACAAGATAGTGATTAAAATCTTGTAATATTTTCTACAATAACCAAAGAGCTTAGGGATACTCTGCAGTGGGACACAGCAGAATTACCATCTAACCACACAATGGTCCTGTTTTGAACTTGCACCTAAGCACCTTTTTTTTTTTTTTTTGAGTTGGAGTCTTACTTTGCCTGTCAAGCAGGCTGGAATGCAGTGGCACGCTGCACAGTCACTGCAGCCTTGACCTGCTTGGCTCGGGCGATCCTTCCACCTCAGTTTTCCAAGTAGCTGGAACAACAGGAACACGATACCATTCCTAGCTAATTTTTGTAATTTATTAAAGAGACAAGGTCTCACTAAATTGTCCAGGCTGGCCTCAAACCCCCAGGCTCTGGCAATCCTCTTACCTAGGACTCCCAAAGTGCTGGGATTACAGGCTGAGCCACTGTGCCCCGTCTACCTTCCCTTTCTTTCTTTTTTTTTTTTTTTTTGAGTTGGAGTCTCACTCAGTCGCCCAGACTGGAGTGCAGTGGCTGCTCCCGGCCACCGCAGCCTCGACCTGCTGGGCTCCGGCGATCCTTCCGCCTCAGTCTTCTGAGTAGCCAGAATTACAGGCATGCGCTACCATGCCCAGCTGATTTTTTGATTTATTGTAGAGATGAGGTCTCGCCTGCCCAGGCGGGTCTCGAACCCACTACATTCCCTTTCAAAGTAGTGTTTATTCTGGATGCTTATAGGACTGTCAAAGACTACTGTCCCCTGTTTCACCCCAGATCATATGCTTCCCAAAGGGACTCATACCTAATGATTGATAGAGACAGAGATATAAAAGGTAGCTATGTAGGCCTCAAGTGGGACAACTTTGGTGAGCTATTTTAGCTCCCATGGTTCCCATGGAACTGGCTTAGGTTATCATCCAGCCTCCATTAAAAAGAGTGACTTCTCCCTCTGCTAATTACTGTTTGCAGTAGATCTGATAGTTGCCTCCCAGTATCCACTATATACATTGTACTTAGTAATATAATTTCAAATTTTAAAAGAACTCATTTCCCAAATTCCTTTGCAAGTTGGTATAGCCAAGGAACAATGTTTTGGCCAACGAAATATAAAAAAGGTATTTTTCAAGAATGAGGTGTGTTTTTTTAATCCTTCCTTCTGGATATTAATTGGAATAAAAAACATTTGGCTGGGAATCGAAGCAACATAGTAAATATGGCAGAGGAGCATAATGGGAGTTTAGGCACGTGACACTTGTGAAGTCATAGTACAGGCTCAAGTAATCTGCTACTAGATTCTATTTATATTCTATTATTTAAGAACAAAAAATTAAAAGTTAAAAAAAGAACCTCTTTAGGGAGGCTGAATAATAATTAAATAATACCCAAAAGGTTTAGGAAATTTTTAAAAACAAGAATCTATAAAGGGTAAAGTTAAGGCAATTTCCAAAATAAAATTAAACAATTCCAGGAAAACATAAAACATGTTTATCCAACCCAGAAAACAATCTGTTCAGATCAGAGCATAAAAGTTGTTTCTAGGAAAAATACCTGGAATTAATAACTCAAATTGATATGTTTGACTGTCAGGAAAATTGTACTGAGAGACATTTAAGGAGCTATTAGAAAGTATAAAGCATTTAATCAGAGATTCAAAGAAAACTATGTAAAAAGCAAACAAACAAAATGAGGGCTTTAATAACTAATGAGAAAATGTATAAAATTAAAAAAAAATCATATTATTCTTACTGGTTCAGAACAATATTTATGTAGCCATAATAGTGGAAATAGTAAATATTAACTAAAAATTGACATATACTGAGAGAGTATATAAGCATATATATTGAGAGTAAGTGAGAGTATATACTAAGAGAGTATATGAGAGTATATACTGAGAGCAAGTGGGAGATCAGGAAAGAAGAGGAATTGTAAGTTAAATCTTTATGTGCTATGTTAAAAGAGAAACTTTAGACAAATTAAATTTGACCAAATTTATTTGAGCAAAGAACAATTCATGAATTGGGAGGCACTCAGAAGAGGTTCAGATAGCTCCACTCAGTAGTATGATCAGAAAAACATGAAACAAAGTAGAGAAATCACCTGAATAGCTGCAGCTAGGTGTTTGCTTTAGTTGGTCATGCTATAATGTATCTTCCTTACTTGGTATAATATGATGGGAGTTCTCTCATTGTATAAACAGTTGACTGCTTGGCTGTTTGTGATTTGCTGAGTCTCACTTTGTTGTTTTGTTTTTTTGAGTCAGTTACAAGAAATGTTACAAAGTTAATTTCTGTTGTGCCTATATACAAATTCTGGATACAGAAACAACTTCATGTTAATGACCACCTGTTTATTTTGTGTTACAACCATAGTGGAAAAAGTTGATTGATGAAGAAAGAAAATACAATATGTGCATGCTGTTTAAAATTAAGAAGATAAATACCTAGAAAACAAGCTGAATGAGTTGAAAATAGTTGCCTCTGGGAATCAGGACAAGGGAATCATAAAAATGCTATTTTTATGTCTTATAACAATATTTGCATATAATTTTTTTGCAAATTTTTTATTTGTAGTACTTTGATAAAAATAATATCTTTTAAAAATTTGGGTCTTGCTTTGTCACTTAGGCTGGAATACAGTGGCATCACCATGGCTCATTTCATCCTCAAATTTCTGGCCTCAAAAACCATGCCTGGCTAAGTTTTTTATTTTATTGTTTTTAGAGATTGGGTCTCTCCATGTTTCACAGGCTAATCTCAAACTCCTGATCTCAAGCAATCCTCCCCCTCTTAACCTCAAAAATAACATTTTTCTTTAAATCAGGAAGAAAAATTTTAAAAGACTTCGCAGAAAGACCCAAGAAAATGTAAGACATTGACAGCAAGTAAAACCGAAAAAAAAACTAAATGTAAAACTTAGTAAAACTAAGTTATTGAAATATCTCTGCAATATCATTTCTTCTTTCACAATCTGTATAAAACCTGAGCTATGACAATTAAAATTATTGCCAATATTCCAAAATTTTCCCAGGAAACTTAATTTTCTGTCAATTCACATAAGCTAAAGGTCTTAAACTTTCATTACAGGATTAATGGCTTTCTTTCCAAAAGGAAAGATCTGTGCTACATTCATTACTAGACTTTGCCATATTGTGAGAGGTCACAATATTGTGAAAGATCTGTGCTACATTCATTTCTAGACTTTGCCATATTGTGAGAGGTCACAATATTGTGAGCCACTTGAAACTTCAAAAGACATTAAATATTATGGATTGCCAAGGGAAAGGTTATCCAATATCTGTTGATTACCACAAACGTAACATTAAATTGCTATACAATTTGTTTTAAAAAAGTTTCAGTCACTCTTAAGACAACTTAGAGACTTTTGGGGGTTAAAATATTTCATTAGAGTCTTTTTTTATGGTTGACTTTTTTCTTTCTTTCTGACCATATGTGACTCTTTAAAAATATGTCTCAGAATTATTCCTCAATAATTCTGGAATTATTCTTCAGGAATTCCTGCATTATGTTACTTACATAATCTCTGCTTGATGGATGAACTAGTATTTTTTTCAGAGTTTTTTCTACTTATTACCTATTTTTTAGTGTAAGTTTTTCCTAATTTCCCTTGCTTACCCATCACACATATCTCATTTATAACTGTTATTATGAGCCATACAAATGCTTAAAGATGAGATGTGTACTTTAGTCAAGCTAACCAAAAGTTTACCCATTTGCTTTCTAAATCAATATACTGTGTGCCAAATGCTGATTTATTTATTTATTTTTTGAGTTGGAGTCTCACTCTGTCGCCCAGACTGGAGTGCAGTGGCCGCTCCCATCACTGCAGCCTCGACCTGCTAGGCTCCGGCAATCCTTCCGCCTCAGCCTTCCAGGTAGCTGGAATTACAGGCATGCACTACCACACCCGGCTGATTTTTTTATTTATTGTAGAGATGAAGTCTCGCTGCCCAGGCGGGTTTCGAACCCATGGTCTCAGGCAATCCACTCACCTCGGCCTCCCAAAGGCACAGGATTACAGGCTGAGCCACCGAGCCCGGCTCTGATTTATTTTTAACTTTGAAAATAGTGTAGCTGTGACCACTGTTCTACTTTATATAGCCATACTCTTTCATCAGTAAAGAAATGGGATGTTTCTTCAAACAAAATAAAGAAAATCCTGTTAAGTTGTATTTTTCTATTTTAAAAAAGTTGTTAAACAGTCTTACTGACGTACCATCGCTTTAAGTAGATCTTAATTAGGGGTTCCACAAATGCTAATATTGCTGCATAACAAATTATACCCCAAATTCAGCAGACAAAAACTCTGTGCCATTGGTTTGTGCATTGACTTTTTGGATATGACCCTAAAAGCACAGGTAACAAAAGCAAAAAAAGGCTAATTTGATTACATCAAACTAAACAACTTCTGTACAGCAAAAGAAACAATCAACAGAGGGGAAAACGACCATGGTCTTGTATAAAATATTCGCAAACCACACATCTGGTAAGGGATTAATATCCAAAATATACAAGAGACTCAAATAATAACAAGAAAACAAGTAAGCTGATTTTTAAAATTGGCAAAAGACTGAAATAGACATTTTTCCAATAAAAGACACACAAATGGTCAACTGGTATATACAAAAATGCTCAGCACCATTAATTATCAGAAAAATGCAAATTAAAAATCACAATGAAATATCCACTTTGCTTTTTTAGAATGGCTATTATCAAAAAGGCAAAAGATAATAAGTGTTGGGAGAGGACACAAAGAAAAGGGAACTCTTATACACTGTGGTGGAAATGTAAATTAGTACCACCATTATTAAAAACAATACAGAGGTTCCTCAAAAAATTAAAAACAGAACTACTATATGACCTAGCAATCCTACAACTGAATATATATCCAAAAGAAATAAAACCAGTATGTCAAAGAGATACCTGTGCTTCCACATTCCTTGCAGGATTATTCACAATATACAAAAATGGAATCAACCTAAATGTTAATTAATAGATGAATGAATAAAGAAAATGTAATATATAAATACTATTCAGTCTTTAAAAGGGGGAGAAATCCTGTCAATATGGATGAGCCTGAAGAAGATTACATTAATGTAATAGGCCAGACAAATGCCATATGATCTTTCTTACATGTGGAATCTAAAAAAGTTGAACTCATTGAAGCAGAGAATAGAATAATGGTTACCAAGGGTAGGGCCAGGGGTAGGGGAGTGGAGAGATGTTGTTTCAAGGATACTAAATGTCAGTTAGATAGGAAAAATAAGTTTAAGAGATCTGTTGTACATCATGGTGGCTAAAGTTAGCAGCAATATAGTGTATGCTTGTGTCAAAAGACAAAATTACCACAGATTTGGTTTAAAGATTTAATTGGCTCTTATTTGTGATTTTAGAATTGGGAAACACCTTATTCTATAAAATAAAATAGAACAAAGATTACCTTTATAAACAGAAAATGATTGATAAAAGCAGAACAGGAAATAACAAGCAGATTGGTCTTTTCAAAGTTACCCTATATATGGTTTTAAAACAAAGGATGTGGCTATGTGCTTTTTGAGCTCTGTCCAGGCCATGTTTTCTTAAGTTTTGGCCCCTCCCCTCCCTTGGGGGCGGGGGCGAATCTCCTCTCTCTCTCTTTCCTCTCATTTATTTTCTAAATAAACTATATTTTCTAATATAAAAAAAGACAAAGGGGCTTTCTTGTTACTTTGAATCATGTGGACTGGAATCTTCTGTTTGTTTGGAAAATTAGCCAATTTCAAAGTTTATCTGGCACTTAGCATGAATAACTCCAGTCTGATTTGGTCTGATCTGTTGAGGCCTAGTGCAGGAGGCTAGTCCAAAATAGTGGCCTCTCATAAAATTTAACAATTTCCCCATTTTGATCAGAATTTCATTTAGGTGAGAATGTGATAAAAACTTCGAGTATCAATATCATCATTTTGCTTTCAACACATCATTCATAGGTTATGGTATCTTTGTTATCATGAATATTTTTCCCATTATTCCAACCAGAGAGAGAACATTTAATGTTTGGCAGTTGGCTACATGTAGACTTTTAAAACTTTTTGAGAGGATACAGTGCACTAGGAAGATTACAGTTATGATTATATGAAGGGTAATACCAAGAGTTTGAAGTATGCCCCTTAGCTAGGGTCCCCATGAACCAAGTCAACTAAAATAAAATAGATCAAAGAATGAGCCATATGAGGAATCTACCGATTTTAACCAAGTAACTTGTTCATTAATTTGTTTGCAACTGAGTCTCCATAATACTCAACATATTTATTCATGTACAATAAGAAGTAATAGCAACTACACAGATTGTTCCTTCCTGTAATTATACTATTATCTAGTATTACATGACTGGGCTAAATTAAAACACGGAGTGTGAATAAGAGGGTGTAAAAGTCTGACTAGAAATGGCACTACAGTACGGTTTGAACAACAGTTGCACTAGGTGGACTAAAGGATCTCCTAGTTTATGTAAAGATTTGGGTTTGGCATGACAGATCCAACAAGCTGTCAAGTTACATACAGAAGCTACAGATTGTGAAATTTTTACAGTATTATCATGCTAAGTGAAGGAAGTAGACATAAGTAAGGGAAATAAATAAGAAAGAAAAAAGTCATTATGACAAGGAGTCTTATTCAGACATATTGGGTAAAGCTGTCCACAGCATGAAGTCAACAGTTTCTCATACTGGTTTATAGTTTGAATGGATCTGGTTATACCACTGGGTGTTTCAGTGAAATCTGAGTAGTTCACACAGCAGGTATAAAGTTTGTGTCTTGAAACTTACATTGAGTTGTCCAATTTCAGCTTAAAGGACTTCAGGAACAGAGCAATCTCATTCTTAGCTGAAAAGTTGTAACAAGATAACACAGGAAACTATAATTCAGGATACAGTCCAGTCTACAGGTAAATAATAAAAACTCAAAAACAATGAGCAAGGGTACAATCTAGTAGCAGGTGTACTATACTTTTTCTTCTGTGACATCATTTTTCTCTCTACCGTCACTCCAACTTCTCCGAAAGTTAATCAGAGTAACACTAATTTGTTTGCAAAATAAGTTTAGTCTCATTAAACTTTGGCTGATTATTTACATTAGCATAGCAAAAATAGCAATTCACCTCATAGGTTCCTTTAAAGTTTACTTTGCTGGAACTTTTGATAAGGAATCTCAGATTGTTCTTTAAAAAGCCTTTTTAGGCTAGGAAGCCAAACCAAGGCAGATGTCAGAATCTACCTGCAGTATGTATAGATTTGTGTAAATTTCTCTACATTGTTCTCCTTCCCTCCCTCCCTCCTCCCTCCCTTCCTTCCTTCCTCTTTCTTTCTTTCTTTTTTTAATAGTTATAGGGTCTTGCCCTGTTACCCAGGCTGGAGTACAGTGGCACAATCAGAGCTCACTGCAGGAAGACTAATGGTATGATCTTAAAGTTATCAGAAACCTGCACTTTTTAGAGTCTTTCTAATGAATCTCCTTAAAGATGAAGCACATTAGGGTTATAGTTGCTTGCAAAAGCTTTCAGAAAACAACTGTGAGTGGTAAGACTTAAAAAGACCATGGTTAAAAGTCTGATAAGGGAGTCAGGAAGATGGTGGCCGAGCCAGTCGGACTATGCAAGTCCTTGTGTGAGTTAGTGAGTGTATGGAAAATTTTGTGTATGTGCTAGTGAGTGAGAGGGTGTGTGAGTGACTGAGTGAGGGCTAGGAAACTAGCAGTCAGGGCTCTTCTGGTACAGTGGCTGGTGCCATAGTGGCTGGGCTTGGACCCTAGCAATTTCCAGGACGCAGAAGTTGAGCACCATTTTTTCTTTTCTTTAAATCAACAAACCCTCCCTGGGAAGAAAATGCTGGGAGAGACTGTCTAAGTGGGGCTCATGAGTGGGTGGCCAGGCCCCTTGTGCAACAGCTGGTGCTGCAGCTTTTCTACTTCATCCCTGGCTCTTCCCAGGTCACAGAAGCTGAGTGCCATTGCTTTTTTTTGTTTTTAATGGACAGAAGTTTTCCTTTGAAAAGCTGTAGGAAGAAACTATTGCTCCAGGCTCTCCCTCACCCTTGAAGCGGGAGAGAGACTGTCTACTTCTGGCTTTGCCTCACTACTTCAGCACCTGGCAGGGCTCTGACAGGGGTCGCAGAGGGAGTACAGAGGTAAGTTCCCACAGAAGAGGACAAGAGAGGCACCCCACCACCATCTTGAAGGTGGAGCAGGAAAGTGCTGACTTTCTCAACAAGGAGCAATAGACATGAACTCTGTGACTGGCGGATCAACTACTCAGGGATTGATCGCGGCCCACAGGGAATATCCTGAAAGCAAAAACTTCAGAGGGACCTGACAAGTGCTGAGCTCCAGGCGCCCCACTTCCTGTCCTGATCCAGCTGTGGGACAAAGGGTGTGACCAGAAAAAGACGAGGAAGAAATCCAAAGAGATCTGTAGCGAGTCCAGGCTGACCCAAACCCCCTCCTCCTCAGCAATCCTCTGAACATCAGACCCACACAGCTGGGCCACGACTGAGAGGAACAAACCCAGGCGGAGCCTGGACATCAGTCACAATAGGAGAACTCCATTCCAGGATAAGACTGACTCGGGCACCGCTGGTGAGAGTACATACCTGGGGAATATACAATTTTGTACCATCCCATGGAAGGAGATCTCCCTGACCATATGAGAGTGGAAGGGGAGGACTGCAGCCCCACCCACCTCCATTGCCCTCTTCCTTCCTTGCTTTGTTTCCTGAGGAGAGAGTGAAAGAGGTGACTCTGCAGGAGAGATCTGAACAGAGGAACAATTACAGAACTTGCAACAAGATGGTAGGTTTTTTTTAAGTTTTTTAAAATTTTCAATTATTTTTTAATTTAAAATTTTTCTTTGACTGTTTGTTAGCTCATCTATTTTAAAAATATTTTTCCTTTGTGCATAAATGCATATGTGAGGGTTTGATCTGCAACCCTCAATTTTTTTCCTTTTCTTTTCTGTTTCTTTCTTCTTTTATTTGTCATATTCTGTTTATGTGTATATGTGAATGATTTGGTGTTCATCTTTCTACTTTGTTGTTATTGGTTTTTGCTCTTTTGTCTTTCTGGGTTTATTTATATTCATTTTTTATGTTTAAGGTGTGTGTCAATGTATGTGTGAGGGTTTGACCTGAATCCCCCTTTTTAAAAAATTTCCTCCTGTCTTTCTGTTTTTCTTCTCTATTCACTTTGTGCTAGGTATGTGTTTATGTTTAGTTCTCTTGGTTTTTGTTTTTGTTGTTGTTGTTTGTTTTGTTTTGCTTTGCTGTTATTCCAGTTTGTTTTGGGGAGTATGTGTATGTGTTCAATTGCTTTTGTATTGTTTTCTGCTTTGTATCATCATATAGAGTGGTGGTGGGGAGTGGGTCTCAGGGAACATATACCACATAAGTGAACATTTTAATTTGCAAGTGGTCTCTGATTCCTAGCACCCTATTCCCTACTTTATTCTAATTTCAAAAACTACAAGAGACAGCAAAGTTTCCCATCCACTATCCTGTTTCAAAATAGAACAAACCCAGAACCCAGATCAGGGAGTAATAGCGGGCTGAGCAAACATCAGAAGTGATAGCCTCTCCCACTGACACTGAATAACAAAAGTAAAGAGAAAAATAAGAGATCTGTCACAAATGAGGAAAAACCAAAGGAAGGCCTCAAGCAAGTTCAAGTGTACCAAAGACAAAACTCCTGAAAAATCAGACCTTGGTGTCCAAACAATGGAAGTCCCAACGACTGTCCCAAGAATATGACAGGGATTAGGAAATGGATGGAAAGAGTGACTAAGACTCAAGAAAGACAAGATGCAACACTGAAAGAACTTGGAACAGAAATTTTGGCAATAAAAAATTTCATACAGGAAATAAAAAACAAGATGACAAGCATAGAAAGCAGAATTAATCTAGCCAAAGAACAATCTCAGAACTTGAAGATCAGAACATGGAAGTAACCCAATGTGAAAAAAACATAGAAAAAAGACTCAGAAAAAAAGAACAAAGCCTACAAGAGATGTACAATTATATCAAGAGGCCAAACCTATGCCTGACTGGTATCCCAGAAGAAGAAAGGAAAATGGAGAACAACTTAGAGCAGGTATTCCAGGAGAAAATCCAAGAAACCTTGTTCCAACTCACCAGAGATGTGACCAGCCAAGCACAAGAGATACAGAGAACCCCCACAAGACATCACATGAAAAGACCAACCCCTAGACACATAATAGTTCATCTACAAAAAGTAGGCACAAAAGAAAAAATCCTAAAAGCAGCAAGAGAGAAAGGTCAGACTACCTACCAGGAAAAACCAATCAGAAGAGCAGCAGACCTATTGGCAGAAACACTACAAGCAAGAAGTGACTGGAGCCCTATATTCAAAGTCCTCAAAGATAAACAATTTCAACCAAGAATTTCCTATGCAGCCAAGCTCAGCTTCATCAGTGATGGAGAATTAAAATCCTTTCAAGACATCCAATTCCTAAGAGATTATGCAGCTTCCAGATCAGTTCTAAAGGAGACATTTAGAGAAGTATTAAGCACAGAAGAAAGAAAAAGAAAAGAATGACTACACACTTCCCAAGAAAACAGAAGAGCACAGAATCAACATAGAATACAGATCAAGTGCAACAAGAAACTTGAAAACACACACATACATTAATCTCAAAGCCAAAAGAAAACAAGCAAACAAAGGAAAAACTTTATAAGAACCTCAAGACAGAGAGAAACAATCACATTTTGATAATCAGCCTGAATGTTAATGGACTAAATGCACCACTGAAAAGACACAGAATAGAAAACTGAATAAGAAAACATGACCCAATTATTTGCTGCATCCAGGAGACTCATCTCACCACAAGGGATGCACACAGACTCAAAGTTAAAGGATGGAAAACGAGCTTCCAGGCAAATGGATCACAAAAGAAGGTGGGAGTTGTGATGTTAATATCAGACAAAACAACTTCTAAGCCATCAAAAATTTATAAAGATGCAAAAGACACCACATGATGATAAAAGGTTCTCCATCAACAGGAAATATTCATCCAAAACATATATGCACCCAACACAGGAGCACCAGCATTTATAAAGCAGCTACTAAATAAACTAAAAAGAGATATTGATGCTAACTCTATTATAGCAGGGCACTAGAATACCCCACTGACAGCCCTAGATAGATCATTGAGACAAAAAATCAACAAGGAGATCCAGAACCTCAACGTGACACTGGACCAAATGGACTTAATAGATGCCTACAGATTATTCCACCCAACAACCACAGAATATACATTCTACTCATCACCACATGGAACATACTCCATGATTGATCACATCCTTGGCCATAAATCAAGCATAAATCAATTCCATAAGGTTGAAATCTTGCCATGCACATTCTCAGGACACAGTGGAAAAAAATAAGTAACACCAACAACATTTCCCCAAAGCCCACAAGGACATGGACACAACAGCATGATGCTGAACAACTACTGCATTAACACTGAAATCAAAGCAGAAATTAAAAGATTCCTGGAAACAAGTGAAAATGAAGAAACATCTTACCAAAACCTCTGGGACACCATGAAAACAGTGATAAGAGGGGAATTTATATCTCTACAAGCACACATCAAGAAAACAAAAGATCACAAATGGAGAGCCTAACAAATCACCTTAGGGAGCTGGAAAGAGAAGCCCACCAAACCCCCAACTTTAGCCGAAGAATCCAAATCACCAAAATTAGAGCCCAAATATGGGTCATAGAAGACAAAAATATCATAGAAAACATCAACAAAACAAAAAGCTTGTTCTTTGAAAGAATTAACAAGATTGATTGACTGCTAGCCAAAATGACAAAGAAAAAGAGAAAACACCCAAATAAACACAATCAGAAATTCGAAAGACCAAATCACAACTGACCCTGAAGAAATACAAAAGATTATCAGAGATTACTATGTACACCCATATGGAAACAAACTTAATAACCTAAATGAAATGAAGAACTTTCTGACATCACACAACCTCCCACGTTGAAACAAGAAGATATTGAGACACTAAATAGACCAATAGCAACCCAGGAAATTGACTCTGTCATACGAAAACTACCTATAAAAAAAAGCCTTGGACCAGATAGCTTTCCAGCAGAATTCTACAAAACATACAAGGAGGAGCTGATACCAATCCTATTGAAAGTATTCCAAGCAATTGAGAAGAATGGAATTCTCCCCAAATCATTTTACAAGGCTAACATCACACTGATTCCAAAACCAGGTAAAGATCCAACAAAAAAAGAGAACTACAGGCCAATATCCCTTATGAACATTGATGCAAAAATCCTCAAAAAGATTCTAGTAAATCAGATCCAAAAACACATCTCAAAAATCAACCACCATGACCAAGTAGGCTTCATCCTTGGGATGCAGGGCTGGTTCAACATTCGCAAGACTATAACTATAACTAAATACACCAATAGATGTAAAAACAAGAACCACATGATTATCTCATTAGATGCAGAAAAAGCTTTTGATAAAATCCAGTATCGCTTCTTGATAAAAACCTTCAAACACCTAGGTATAGAAGGAACATACTTCAAAACAGTAAGTGCCATCTACGATACACCCACAGCTAACATATTGCTAAATGGACAGAAACTGGAAACATTTCTCCTGAAAACTGGAACAAGACAAGTTTGCCCACTGTCACCCCTCTTGCTCAACATTGTATTGGAAGTCCTAGCTAGGGCAATTAGACAAGAGAAGGAAATCGGGGGTATCCAAATAAGAAAAAAGGAAGTCGAATTATCCCTCTTTGCTGATGATATGATACTATACCTTGAAAATCCAAGACAACCTGTCAAAACCTGCTTGCACTGATAAAGGACTTTGGCAAAGTCTCAGGATACAAAATAAATGTGCAAAAACCAGTTGCATTCCTATGCACTAACAAGCAGGCAGAGATCCAAATTAAAAACACAATTCCATTCACAATAGCCACACAAAAAAGAGAAATACCTCATTATCTTCCTACTCAGAGTAGTGAAAGATCTTTACAATGAGAACTACAAAACACTGCTCAAAGAAATCCAAGAAGGCACAAACAAATGGAAAAATATTCCATGCTCTTGGATAGGAAGAACCAACATTGTTAAAATGTCCATCCTATCAAATACAATCTACAGATTCAATGCAATACCTATTAAGTTACCAATATCATTTTTCACAGACATGGAAATGACAATACAGAATTTCATATGGAAACATAAACGACCATAAATAGCCAAAACAATCCTTATCAAAGAAAACAAAGCAGGAGGCATCTCACTTTCAGAATTCAAACTTTATTATAAGGCTACAGTAATCAAAACTGCCTGGTATTGGTACAAGAACAGGCACATAGACCAATGGAACAGGATAGAGATTCCAGAGGCAAAGTCTCAGTTCTTCAACCAACTTATCTTTGACAAAGCCTCCAACAACAACCACTGGGGAAAGGAGAACCTATTCAGTAAATGGTGCCAGGAAAACTGACTGATCACATGCAGAAGATTGAAACCTGATCCCTACATATCACCATACACAAAAATTAACTCTAAATGGATCAAAGACCTAAATGTAAAACGTCAAATTATAAGAATCTTAGAAAATTCAGGAGACATCCTTATGGAAATTGGAACTGGGAACCAATTCCTATTCAGAACCCTAAAGGACAATTCTTAAGAAATAAGATAGACAAGTTGGATTGCATCAAGCTATCGAGCTTCTGCAAAGCAAAAGAAACCATCAAGAGAGCAGGGATACTGCCCACAGAATGGGAAAAAATATTTGCCAACTGTATATCTGACAAAGGCCTAACTAACATCTAGGATCTATAAGGAACTCAAACACACTAAAAGGAAGAAAACAAACATCCCCATTAAAAAATGGGCAAAAGACATGAATAGACACTTCTCAAAAGAAGATATGTGGGCAGCCAACAGACATATGAAAAAGTGCTTAGCCTTACTCATCATCAGAGAAATGCAAATCAAAACCACATTGAGATACCACCTAACCCCTGTAAGAACGGGCATCATTAAAAAAACAAATGACAACTGATGCTGGCAAGGATGTGGAGAAAAAGGAACACTTCTACACTGCTGGTGGGAATGCAAACTAGTACAACTTCTTTGGAAAACAGTGTGGCGATTTCTGAAAGGACTAGAAATTGACCTTCCATATGACCCAGCAATTCCTTTATTGGGAATATACCCGGAGGAACTCAACTCATTCTACAAAAAGATACCTGCACACGTATGTTTGTTGCAGCTCTATTCACAATAGCAAAAACATGGAACCAACCATGTTGCCCACTGAAGCTGGACTGGATAAAAAAAAAGTGGTACATATACACAATGGAATATTATGCAGCCATAAAGGAAGACAAACATGGACTTCACAGCTACTTGGATGGATTTGATGTCAGTCATACTCAGTGATCTATCACAGAAACAACAGAGTACCATATGTTCTCACCCATAAGTGGACCTTGAACAATTATAATAGTATAAGAAAGGGATTGGCAGTAGTGGGAAACTGTCAGGGGAGAAAGTGTGGGATTGGCAGTTGAGGGAAACTGCTAGGGGAGGGAGGGGCATACCTCATCAATAAGGGTACCTATGTAATTAACATTTGTATACCTAACCCTGAATCGTACCCCACATCTTTATAATAAAAAAAAAGTCTGGTAAAAGTTAATTATAATAATGATATAATTGACAAAGACATCTGGTTATTTCTGTGACATACAGCATTTTAACAACCAAACTTATGACTGTTAACATGTTAAATTTCTAGAAATTATATACAGTTTCTGAAACATATATTAATAACATATTAATACAATATATGACTCAAAGAAGGTTAAATATAATTTCTTATTGGACAATGCTTCCTATGTAATTTAACAAATCAAATAAACCTAATTACATTATATCTGTCTTTCAGAGGTTTCAAGGTTTTTCTGAAATGTCCCAAAGTTAGCTCAAGGTCAAAAAAGCTTAAATAGGAATTTGACTTTGGGAAGTTGTCAAAAATATAAAAAAGTTTAAAACATTTGCTTTAACAGAGCCATCAGTCATTATGGAATAATTAAGGGCAAATACAGAAAAGTTACATACTTGTGAACAAAAACTTAACTTTTATTTTTGAGAAGACTCATTTTCTTAGGTAATCCAAAGACATAAAAAGACAACACAAAGCACAAGAAATATCTTAATAAAACACAAAATCTTTGTTTCCTAGGCCAACCACCTAAGAGAAAAAAAACCCCAAATCTTGACATTCTTAGATCAATACCCCCCAGCAACTGTCATTTTAGTAGAAAGAAAACCAACTTTTAGTTTTGCACCAATGTACTTTTGATATTAAGGTTCATTTTTTTAAAACACTTATAAAAACGTATTCAAATTTAGCCAGCTTCAGCCAGGTATGGTGGCTCACACGTGTAATCCTAGTACTTAGAGAGGACAGGAGTTCAAGACATGCCCGAGAAAATTAGAATTAGTGAGACCTTCTCTCTACCTACCAAAAAGAAAATTAGACAACTTTGGCACATGATATAATCTCTCTCTTTCTCTCTCTCTCTCACTCTTTCAGCTTTATATATTCATTCATTTCTATATATATCATTCCTTTTTGCCTTCAATCATTTTGAAACAACCTTTAAATACCCTCCAAAATAAATAAAATTACTATTTTCCTCAACAATGACCAAAAAATCCCCATACCTTTCTGTAACTTTTATTACCAAAAACACATCCTACTTCCTTGTACACTTTACATGCATATTTGTTTTCCTCATTATTTCTAGTAGCTTTAATTACATATATTAGGTTAAATTATTTTAATTATTAGTAACCTTATTTTCAGATGATGAAAACTCATAAGCATTGTGAACTGCTTTATGTCAACATTTTATAGATGGGCATCATCTCATAATACAATTTTGTCTATGTTCATTATCAGACTCAAATATATATATAGCTTCTTTACACCATAAAAAAACAAGATACCAAAACATATATACTTTAATCTTATGTTCAGCAATTAATGTTTCAGTATTTCAGCTTACTTAGAAATGACACAGATATTTTATGTATATAGTACATAATTTAACATAACCTTAAAATGTCAAGGTTATATTAAATTACATACTAAATATACATAAAAGATTTTTGAAACTATACAAAGCTCACTTATACACTTTTATTACATTCACCTAATTTTCTCATTCTTAACAATTATGTTTCAATTGCTCACTAAACAAAGCTAGCCATTGAAGAAGTTCAAAAAAATGTCACTACAATATGTTACTTGGGAAATATATTGACTACTTTGAGCTGCAGGCATTTGTAAAACAAAATAATTCAGGAGGAGGCTTTCTGTAAATTCATCTCATCTACCTGGAAACAGATCTTCCAAAAGGAATAATTATCATCAATCCTCTCCCTGGGGATTTTCATCAACCAGGGAAGATGAACTCTTATCAGAAGCGACGCCAGAAACCACACCCAGACAGACTTTGTCAGAAACCATCATCTCATCTATTCTTCTAAGGACCCATTCATCCTTCCCCAAATTCATTTACTCTAAAGATCTATTCTCTATACCATGACAATTTTACCCATTTCAGCAAGGGAACTGAATCATAGAAACTTTGTCCTTTTCCTTATTGACTTGGTAGAAGTTATTGCCCTAAGTTGTTGTTAGCCGGGCTGCTCATTACAATCTTTGCTTTCCTTTATAGATTTTTAGATTTCTCCAAATAGGACTAAATAGAATGGCGCTGTAATTTTGAAGGACCAGCAGAATTTTCTCTGGCATATCCAATCTTTGGTAGATTAAAGCTTTGTTTTAACACCATCACTGTCTATTTTATTTATCCTATTTTAATGACCATCTAGAAAATTAGAAATTTTCACCCTAAATTTGCATTTCCAAAGAGATGACTCTTAGGTGAAACAAGGTAGAAAATTTATATTCAAAGTCATAAAACTCAGATTTCAGACCTAAATAATATTATTTGCCCAAACAAAAAGTTGTAGGTAGAAAACCCAGTTTAGACAAAGATGATAAAATATTAGGCTAGTTTAGACCAATGCTTTCTTCTTTATAAGCATTCTAATGATTCTTCTTTTCTTATTTATTTTAGAGTCATGGGGTACATATGAGAATTTGCTGCATTAGTAAAATGGATGTAAGGTTTGGGCTTCTAGTGAGCTCCCTCCTCTCCACTAATGGACATCATACCCAGTGTGTGGTTGTATGCCCCTTATCTTCTCGTCCTCCCTCCCTCCTTTAGCGGTGCCCAGCATCTATTGATGCTGCCTCTGGCCCACATGCCCAATGTCTAGTGCCTACTTATGAGTAAGAACATGTGAAATTCAGCTTTTTGTTTCTGTGACAGTTTTCTTAGAAAGATGGTCTATAGCTTTATCTATGTTGATGCAAAGAACATAATTTTATTCTTCTTTATGGTTGTATACTATTCCATCATGTATATATACCACATTTTCTTTATTCAGTACACTTTTTATAGGCATCTGTATTGGTTCCATGCTTTTGCTATTGCGAACAGTGCTGCAATAAATATATGCATACAGGTGTCTTTTTGGTTGAGTGATTTATGTTCTTCTGGGCATATTCCCAGGAGTGGAATATCTAGGTTGGATGGCAGCTCAATACTTGGTTCTTTGAGAAATTGCCACATTGCTTTCCACAAAAGTTGAACTAGCTTATATTCCCACCAACAACATAGAAGCATTTCCTTTTCTCCATAGTCTTACCAGCACCTGTTGTTTTGTGACTTCATGGTAGCCATCCTGACTGGTATGAGGTGGTATCTCATTGTAGTTCTGATTTGCAGTGACGCTGAACATTTTTTCATATGTGTGCTAGCTGCTTGGGTGTCTTCCTTTGAGAAGTGTGTGTTCATGTCCTTTGCCCACTTTTTAATGGGGTTATTAGATTTTTTTCCTGTCAATTCATTCCATTCTTTGTAGATCCTAGGCAAAGGCCTATTAAGCCTTTGTCAGACACATAGCTTGCAAATATTTTTTTCCTATTCTGTGACTGTCTCTTTCTTGATGGTTTCTTTTGTTATGCAAAAACGTTTTAGCTCGATAAGTTCCCACATGTCAAGTTTATATTTTGTTACATTTGCTTCTGAAGACTTGGTCATGAATTCATTGCCTAGGCTGAGGTCCAGGAGGCTATCCTGTAAATTTTCTGCTAAGATTCTTAAGGTTTGAGGTTTCACATTTAAGTCCTTGATCTATTTTGTGTTAACGTTTGTATATGCTGATAGGTAGGGGTTCAGTTTCATTCTTCTGTAAGTGGCTTGCCAGTTTTCCTAACATCATTCGCCAAATATGGTTTCCTTTCCCCAATGTTTGTTTTTGTCAGATTTGTCAAAGATGAGTTGGTTGAAAGTTTGTGGTTTTACTTCCAGATTCTCTGTCCTATTCCATTGGTCTATGTGTCTATTTTTGTACCAGCACCATGCTATCTTGGTTACTGTGGCTTTGTAGTAAAGCTAGAAGTCTGGAAGTGTGATGCCTCCAGTGTTGTTCTTTTTGCTGAAGATTGCTTTAGCTATTTGGGCTCTTTTATCTTCCATCAATATCTGTATCTCTTTTTTAGGTCTGTAAAATATGATGCTGGTAGTTTGATAGGGATTGCCTTGATTCTGTAGGTTGACCTGGGTAGAATGGACATCTTGATGATATTGATTCTTCCATTCCATGAGCATGGAATATTCTTCTATTTGTTTGTGTCATCTTTGAGTTTTTTGAGCAGTGTTTTGTAGCTCTCACTGTAAAGATCTTTTACTTCTTTGGTTAGATGGATGCCAAGGTATTTTATTGTTTGTGTGCATGGCTATTGTGAATGGAACTGTGTTTCTGATTTGGTGCTCAGCCTACTTCTTCTAACCAGAGCAATCAGGCAGGAGAAAGAAAATAAGGTACCTAACTAGGAAGAGAGGAAGCCAAATTATTTCTCCTCACAAATTCTGATTCTATACTCAGAAAACCCTAGGGGGTCTATCATACACTTCCTTGCACTGGTAGTTTCAAGATACAAAATGAATAATTTTTCTTTATAGATTTTTAAAAAAGAGTTTAAATATATTTATTTTTTAATTACTATTTTATTTTAAAGATGTGAGGTACCATTCAGGATTAGGTACATAAGTGGTCAATGGACAGGTGAACTTTGTGCCTCTCATTGGTTCTCACTTCGCCTGGTTTAGGATCAGGTACCCTTATTGATGTGACGTACTCCCCCACTTCCCTGGCAGTGTCAAAAGTTTACATATTTTTTAAAAAGAGTTTTAAAATAACCAACCAAATTCCAGAGAGATGGCTTTTAACTTAGCTTCTGTTTCTTAATTAGAGTATTAAGTTCAGGGCATAGCCCATAAATGAATAGGGCAAACAAAGCATTTTCTATGCCTGGACTCAGCATGGATAGCTCTGAAAAGGAAGCAAACTGCTTAACCTGAGGGTTTAACTTGTATGAACCCCTTATCTATAAACACCTTGTATTCTTTCATAGAACACCTTGTTCTATAAAATAAAATAAGTGTTCTGATGAGCTGAGCAGATTTTAGTTTTATAGACAGAAAAAGAGCTGAAGAAATCAGAAACAAAACAAAAAGCAGATAGGTCATTTCAAACTTACTTTCCTTATGAGGTTAAAACAGACGAAATTTTCTTGATCGTGCGCAGTGGCTCACGCCTATAATCTCAGCACTTTGGGAGGCCGAGGTGAGAGGATTGCCTAAACCCACAGGTTCGAGACCAGCCTAGGCAATTTGGTGAGACCTCATCTCTACAATAAATAAAAAAATTAGCCAGGTATAGTGGCACATACCTGTAGTTCCAGCTACCTGGAAGGCCAAGGTGAGAAGATTGCCTAAACCGACAGGTTTGAGACCAACCTGGGCAATTTGACAAGATCTTATCTCTACAATAAATCAAAAAATTAGCCAGGCATGGTGGCACATGGCTGTAGTTCCAGCTACCTGGAAGGCTGAGGTGTAATGATCAACGAGCAGACTGAGACTGCAGTGGCTGTGAGCGTGCCATGGCACTCCAGCCTGGGTGACAGAGAGACTCCAACTCACAACAAAACAAAAACAAAAACAAAAAAACAGAGGAAACTTTCTAATTATATGAACTCAGGTTGACTGGAGGTGAAAAGAAGTAAAAGGTTGGCAGATTTAATGTTTATTATTAATTAGTTGCTTAAACTTTTTATTTGCATTCTGTAAGGAGTATTGTAAAGAGAGATTTTTTCTGACGCACATTTAGAAACGTCCTCTTAGGAGGGTCTAATTTGGGAGTTCTCATTTTTAAGATAAACTTCTCAGATAAACAGTCCTGTTCATCTGGAATATTTCACAGAAGACCATCATAATTTTAATTATCTTTAGTAAGATTTCACCATTTTCGTAAGTACTTACAGCTTTCAAAGTCTAATTCTTAAAGATGTAAAAGGCAGGTAAGGTCAAAAGTTAGGGTACTCCACTTTTTAGAAATTAAGAATTCCATTTTCACATTGAATCTTAGATCCCTAAGAGAGCTGAAATAATAGCCTAGTAGGGAAGCACCATGAGGTTGGATTGTATAATATTTTCACAGTTCATTCATTGCCCAGAAATTTTATTGAGATTGGCAGGTAACCTAGTGCTAAAACTAACACATTCCATGTCCCAGCTTATCCCAATATGGCAACCTTATTTTGAGGTGGCTAGTGCTCTATGCACCTTTTGGGTGCCCGACCCATGCCCACAAGTTAAACTATGCCTTTGGCTCTCAGATTTCTCTTGAACAACTTAACCAATGATTTCCCCTCTATCTATACATGCAAGAAGAAACAGGAGGAGAAAACCCAGACTCCTAGGCATACCTGAAATCTAGAGTTAATCTCCTCATGTAGTAACAGCCACTGATTATAACCATCATTAGTTACCTGAAAAACTGCATCCCTTTCCAGTGACTCAGTCACAGCACACTTCAAAGGATCATATGTTCTCTCATCATCCATACTAAACCTGAATTCAAAAGCCAAAATGATTGAAAGCTCAATGCCAAAAAAAGCAGAGTCTTACCCTTGGGACTCAGTGAGGAAGACAGCAGATCTGGAAATAGGTTGGTAGCACCTCTCCTGAATTCCTCAAGGAGTCTCAGGGGGCATCAGCAGTGTCCTTTGGGTCCCTTCAGGCTCACCAAAAACCATCAAAAGACAATATGACCACACATTTAGCTTAAAGATTTAACTGGCTTTCATTTGTGGCTCTATATTTGGGCAACAATTTGTTCTATAAAATAGAATGAGAGTTCTGATGACCTGAGCAGAAGAATTTGACTTTATAGACAGAAAAGGGCTGAAGAAATCAGGAACAGGGAACAAAAAGCAGATTGGTCATTTCAAACTTATTTTTCTTACAGCGTTAAAACAGAGGAACACTGGCTCAGGTTAACTGGAATCTCCTGGTTGTTTTTGGAAAACTGGCCCATTTCAAAGTTCATTATGTATACATATTTCAGAATGCCATGTTGTATACCATAAATATTATACCCTTTTTCTCTATTAAAATATAAACTAATTAATATAATTTTTAAAAATAACTTTTATTTTGCTCACGATCTTATGATCATAAATTCAGGAAGTGTCCAGCTGGACATGTCTGCCTTGGAATCTCTCATACACTTGACCCCTGCCAACCGCGTAATTGGGGCTGCCTTTATATAAAGGCTTAATGGGGATGAAAATCTTAGATGGATCACTCACACAGCAAGAAGTGGACGGAAGTTGTTTGCTGGGAGATCTGCTGGGATGTACACAGCGCATCTCCACATAGTCTCTGTGAAATTTTTGTTTCAGGATTGTCAGACTTTTTAACTGTAGGCTCAGATATTCCAGTAAACAAGAAAGAAGCTTCACTGCCATTTTTTATCTAGCCTTAGAAGTCACTCCATGTCACTTCTGCTGCATTTTCTTGGTTAATGAGAAACAGTCCCAGCCTAATTCAAGGAAAACAGGACACAGATGTCATCTCTTGGTCAAGTCAAACTATTTTCAAGTAACTATTTTTTAAAAACTATTAATTTCACAGGTTTTTATTCATGATGCCATGTGCCACGAACTGTACTAGGACTGAGCATTTATCAGTGGACAAAATATTAAAACAAACCAGAAATATGTGAAATAAAGGTGAAGGTCCTCTTTAAACTCATCTCTCTCTCATGGTTCACTCCTCCAAAGGAAACTACTTTTTTGTTGTTAAAAAATATATATATTTTGTTTTGGTAAAAAATACTTGTAAGAGATATAATGTGAGATATACCCTCAACACATTTTTAAGTGTACAATACAGTATTGTGGGCTCTGGGAACGATGCTATGCAGCAGATCCTTAGAAGTTACTCATCTTGCACAATTGCGATTTTCTGTCCCTTGATAAGCAATTTCTCATTTCCCTCTCTCCAGTCCCTTTTTTCTTCTGTGACTGGCTTATTTCACTCAACATAGCGTCCTCAAGGTTCGTTCGTAATGTCTCATATTGCATTTCTTTTTCAAGGTTAAGTAATAGTCCATTGTGTGTATAGATCACATTTTCATTATCCATTCATCCATGTGTGGACATTTAGATTGTTTCTAAATCTTGGCTATTGTGAATAGTGTTACAGTGAACATTGGTAATAACATTGCTAACGTCTCTTCAGGATGTTGATTTCCTGATTTCAGTACTTTTGGATAATTATCGAGAAGTGTGATTGCTGGATCATATGTATGATTATTAGGTTTAAACATCTGTAGAAAGTAAAATTGTGAGGTCAAGTTGTATAACTTGACACAAGCTAATCTTGTTTTGTTTTTGTGTGCATGTGTGTGTGGTATTTTTGAGACGTCCTAACAAAATAGACTTGTGAGTTCTTTTTTTTTTTTTTTTTTTTTTTTGGGTGAGTAAAGCAAGAATTTATTTAGAAGATAGGAAAGCACTCAGCCGCAGGAGGGGGCCTGAAGGGGTTTTTCTTCTCTTGAACTTTTAAAAAGTTTACTTAAGTTACCCCATGCCTAGTATTATGTTTGAAATTGTCTTCTATTCCTAAGTGTTTTTTTTCTTTTTGGCAAATATATCATATTAACGAACATGATAATTTTGTCAAATAGATTTTACAATGAAGAGTGTTTGACTATCTTCTACCTTATTTATTAACATATTTTTCTACATATTGATTGTTACATTCTTTCTTTTCTTCCTTCCATCCTTCCCTCCCCTTTCTTCCCTTCTTATTCAATGTGCTTTGACTTTTTGGTTCCACACTCTGCTAGGTGCTAGAGATATTGAGATGAATAAACCATATTCCTTGCTCTATAGGAACTCACATTTGATGGGGGAGATGGGAACTAAAAATGACAAATAGTATGGTAAATATGATTGCAGAGATGTGTGCAGAGGATATGGGAGTGCTGAAGCGAGACCAAACCTCCTCAACATCTGAGTTATTCAAGAGAGAGCAGTAAAAATTCATATTCAATTTTTATTTTTTGAGAGTAAGAGAACAAATTCAAGGTCTTAGATACATGACTGTAATACTCAAATATTTCTGGATCATATACTTCCAAATACAAATGATTTTTATAAATAATACATTCTGAGAGTAGAGTTCTTTTAACAATAATATTACCCACATTTACACGAATATCTGAAAATAAGCATTAATCTGAAATCAACATATGTCCTATATCATCAAACCACTGGAGGTCAGCTTCTTTGTAGGTAACAGATAGCAGAGTAACCTCCTGAGATAATCAGAAGTGCTAACCCACTCTAGTAATTGGATTCTCACAGCTCAATTAAAAGAGAAATAGCAAGCATATATGATCATGATTTTAAAAATATTTATGAGGATAAAAGGGCTATAATAGTGTGTTTCACTTTTAATTTAGAGCAAGCTAGAAGGAGAATTACTTTGGATTCTTTACTTCATTAGAATTTCTATGACAAAATGTGCCAACTATTTCTTTTTGGGTTTAGCCTGAGAATCAAAGCGAGGTTTGCATCTCTGATGGTTTTAAGATACTTTCTTCCCATCTTACCCCAAGAGAACTTGGTTGCTCACTGTTGTTGAGAGAAGACAGAGAACTTTCCGCTTACAGAAGACATCAGTAACTTCTACTCAAAAGAATGCCAGGTATTTAAATTGGTTCAGTTAAACAATTGGACTAAGTCTGGGAGATATTTAAGGCATCTTTTAGGTAGATAAACGCGCTGCAAGACATTTAATACAGAGGATCAATTGCTTGTAGACTGAAACACTGGGACTTTTCTGGCATTTTTAGGATGACAGAAAAGGTAAGGGAAATGTTGCTTCTACAAGCTAGTCTGTACTATATTGGGAAAAACTTGAGAGTAGATATATTAATCATATGTTTCTCTGTCTTTGAATTCCCAGCAACCAGCATAGTGCCTGACTAATGCGTGTACTCAATTAATTTTACTAAATGTGTGAAGCAATAAATGTGCAGACTGCAACATTATAATTAAAAAAAGAAATTCAGGGCCAGGCATAGTAGCTCATGCCTGTAATGGCAGCACTTTGGTAGGTTAAAATGGATAATCACTTAAGGCTAGACATTCAAGACCTGCCTGGGCAAGATACTACATAGTAAGACACCCCCCACTCCACCGCAAAAAAAAAAAGGATTTTTAAAGTTAACTTGGTTTGGTGGCACATGCCTATAGTTCCAGCTACTCAAAGAAGCTGAAGCAGGAGAATCACTTGAACCAGGAAGTTGAGGCTGCAGTGACCTATGATCACGCCACTATACTCTAGCCTGGGTGACAGAACAAGACCTTGTCTCAAAAAATAAATAAAACAAAATTATAAAAATAAACAAAATAACCAACTATAACTATACAAATCAAGCTGCCTTGTACTTGAAATTTGTAACTTCATTTTCCTTGATAGTGTTCAAAGACAGTGTCTGAACATGATTATCAGTTTAATTGTAAATCTTGGAGAAATACACGATATTCTCATGTGTTATGACTATGAGGAATATGTGAGATTTTAATAGATGCACAAAAATAGAGGTGAGGACTCTGTTGGGTGAAGAGAATTTGGTGATGAGTTACACAGTCTGCCCCCACAGTGAAGGGCAAATAAAGAAATACTGTAATGATCCACTTAATTATTTCTAAAGTATTTTTGATAGATGGATGTCTTAGCTGAGCGGATGTGAAAGTGACATTGATTCTGCACAGTGACAGACTCTTTCATTACATATTTTACAGTTCATTAGTGTGTTTTTCCCCAATATTTAGCCATCATTTCTATTACTGCTTAAAGTTATTTTGTCTTGATTTTTAAAGGGTTTTTAAAAATGTATGCAGGTTAAGTCATACATTCCATTCTAATTCTCGTAAGATCAAAGAAAGACAGAATTCTTATCATAGAAAAGCTCTGTCTCTGTCTCACCAAACTAACACTCCACATTGCTATTTGATTCTCCTTTTAGCAAAGCATTCGTTCTAGTTAATTTTTGCATCAGCCATTGCCAGATAACCAAATTCGCTTTTCATGGGAACACTGAAATCAAAATGTTAATAAGGACTTAGGGAATTAGCCTTAGCTGCTTGTACATTTTACAAAATGAGAATGCTCTTTGGGGAACTGCCACGTCCATGATATTTACTGTGAACTTGGTGTTCAATTCTCCTGGGGTTTCCCCCTACCCCTTCTTATTCTTTTATTCTAAAACACATTATCCATTAAAAATGATTAAATTGTCCTTTCTGGAATATTTTCTTCTCTTTGGTTAGGGGCCTTTTTTGTTGTTCAATTTTTTTTAAACCAAAGGCATTTATTTGAGCTTTTATTTTAGCTATAATTATAGCTAAATAGGAGAACTATGTGGAATGATAGTTTTTCATTTATTAATTGATTTTCTATAAATATCAACTGAGCTCTATAAATTGTGGTCTGTTTACTGCCTTCTTTTAAAATTTAAGAATATTATTTCTACTTTATTTATACAGGAAAGCTATGTCACAGTAGGTTTTAGTGACATAGGGTCCTTAAACACTTATTTTGCAACTAAAATGAGGTAGGCTCTATGCTGAAACTGGGGCATGAAATAAATTAAACCTGCTACTACCTCAAAGAGTATAGTGATATAGAATGAAAATATATCACATGTGGATTCTATCATGGGTATTAGAAAATCCAACTCAAGCTGGTGATTTGTTAATTCAAGTGCCAAGAAGCTCAAAGATGAGAACTTCTGCACAGCTTAATCTTGACTTTCATTCAGCTTTTTAAATCATTCTTTAGACTCTTTTCTTCTTCTGTGTGCCAGCTTTATCCTTGGGCTATCTTTTCCTGTAGTTATAGGCAAACCAAGGATCACATGCTTCCTCCATCCTCAACCACTGGTCAAAATTTTGAACTTTATTTGATAGGACTACTTCTGAGCCAACTGTGGCTAAGGAGGTTTTTTGTTTGATTTGGCTTAAACATTTTTCCGTCCTTTACCAAACCAATCACGGTGACATAGGAAGGTGAATAGATTTACTGATGTGTGCCTTTGAGCAGAGGACAGAGTCAATCTTCTCCAAACCACAGTTACTATACAACAGAGGATAATGATTACCTCAAGGGAAATTCAGGTGCTGTTACAAAGGAGAATGAGGAGAAATTAATTTTGGTAAGGTAACCAATGACTTTGTGACTGGGTCTCCATAAATAGCATTGGCTCTCTACCTATTCCCACTTTACGTTCAGACTCAGCATGTTATTATTACAGTAGACTGACCACAAAAATGGCCCTATTTGTTCCACAACTCCAATAATATGACTTTGTAGGTCATCCATGAAGAGGTAGAGTCTATCCCTTCATCCTTTATATCTGGGCTAGGCTGGTGCTTCGATTTGATAAAGCAATGTGTTGAAAATGACCTTGTGTAAGTTTCAAGCTTTGCCCCTGAGAGACTTTGTGTGTTAACTCTTGAACACCTTCTGGCATCCTGTGAACCTTGTGCAGTCAGTTTGAGGATGGGAGAGCACAGAAAAGAGAGGCAAGGCCTCCCAATTCAGGTCATCTTAGGCCAGTCAATGACCCAGAATTTGATTACAGACACATAAATGAGTCCAATCAAGACCAGGAGGGTCTTGTGAGGAGGTGAGTGGAAGGGTGATATAGGCCAACTGCTTGGTCATCATTCTGAAATCCAATAAATTTTTAAAATCAAAAGGATTTTTACTAATTTTTTGTAAACCAATTTGCCAGCAAAACCAAATCTGAACTTAAGTTTTCTTGCCCACTTTTTTTTTTAATCCCAACTAGTGTACACATTAATACTTTTTTGCTGAAAAATATGTGTCTGGTCTCAGGGTACTGCCCTAGATTCCACCGGGGATTTTATAAAATATATTTTATATGCAAAGTTTTAGCTTTCTAAATGACAAAAGAAAAAAAAAAACCTCAAGTCCAAACCAAACAAAAACCTACCCAAATCTTGAAATATATCTGGCACAAAAATTTGGGGATCTGAAAATTCATTTTGACAGAAACAATTTTTAGCCATCATTTTTGTGTTTGCCTTTTTCAATCCTACTCACAAAGAATCTCTTTTCACTGTGCTTTATTTTCTCCTTCCTCCTCCATAGTCCCTCTCTTCCAAACTCTCAATGTCTCGTTTCAGCTTCCTTCCCACTCTGGGGGTTTGCCTCCCTCCATCTCTTTCCTTACATAGTACTTTTAAATCTTTTCAGCTTCCTGGTTTGCACTTTTATATATCACTAAGCTCAGTGAATTGAAAGACCCTCCCTGACATCTGTCCTCTTTTGAAGAGAAGTAAAGACTAGAGATCAAGGTTAAATTTTGACCAAGGTTCTCCTTTTTACATAGACAAATGAGGATAATAATATACTACTGGTGTTCTGACAGGAGTGTAATAACAAGGTTAAACTGAGGTACAAAGTCAGGGTGGGGAAGGGTTGTTAGAGAAGAAGCTTGTAGAGAAAGCCAAGTCTAGCAGAGCTGTCTCTTATGTAAGTGCACTCTGAACCTACAACTCGGGGAGGGAAATTCAGAAATACCTAGTCTAAGTAGAGAAAGCTTGGGAAAAGCTGTGCATACCCTGAGAAAAATTATACAATTTGATATGGTTTATGAGACTAGCCTATGTTGGGAGATAAGGAAGAGGTAGGCATAGGCCAGTCATGAACTTTCTCCTAAAGAACAACCTACTCTCAAAAATGTGGAGGACAATCAGTGGGAAAGAAATCAAGAGGAATTTTAAAATATATAGCAAATAAGATAGGATGTAAGAAATATTAAGTCACTACGAGGAAGCTAACAAAACAGATAGAGTGGCATATCTCTGCTATGAAGATGAACACAATTTTTAAAAAGTCAACTATATGAGGAAAGACAGCCCATGAAACAGAGACTAAACGGAAGTCCTTATACCCAAGAAACAGTTAACAGAGCAATCAAAATGAATAATGGTTTTGCATTTGAAGATATGTGCAATTAACATAATGGAAACAGCTAAAAACAATAACTAAAAATAATAATATAAGCTATATCACATCATTTATTACATATCAGACACTGTTCTAAGGGTTTTGCATATTTTATTTAATTATTTTTTGTAATAGTCAAATAAGAATTAGTAACCTTCCCTATTTCACAGAAAAGAAAATTGAGCTACAGCTCTTTTATAAAACTTACTCAAAATCACATGGTTGGTAAGTAGTAGACCCTAAGTTTGACCCAAGTAGTAGATTAAAAGCACACTTACTAACCAACTGTACCACAGATATAGAAGATGGCACATAGAAACCCCATTTAAATGCAACACAAGTGGATGAAAAAATTTGTATGAGAAAATAAAGGTTAAGGAAAAGAAAAATAGACATAGAAGTTCCAGCATTTAAGAGAAGCTTTACCTAGAAGGTTTAGCAATAGCAACATGGAAGCAATATTTAAATGCATGATAACTGAGAATTTTTTAGAATGAAAAAAGATAAGATTTTTCAATTGTAAGGGCCACTAAGTGCTAAATGAGACAACTTTAAGCAATAGAAATTAGGTATAGTATTTTAAGGGGATTGCCATGATACCTTTTTTTTCATAAAGATCAATCCATGGGCAATGATAAGTATGAATTAGCAGCACATCTACACTAAGGAAGTAGAAATGTGGAAGAAGCAATAATCACAATCAGAAAATGGATCCTGAGACTAATAATCATGGTGAAATACTAAAGCCAAATCATTCATCAAAAAGTCTAACAACATTTAAAAAAACCCTAATGAAGTACAACTACCACCTATGACACTTGCTAATACCAGGCCTCCAATAAATAATAGATAAAACAACATAATCGCATAGCAGAGTTGGGTTGCAAAAGTTCATAAAAACATGAATCAAAATATGAAATATTCTTATCTGACAAGACTATGAAAAATATAATTCTTTTATAGCAGTGTATCTCAAAGTTTATTTTATATAACACCAGTTCTACAAGATATTTAGTGAAAAATGAAAAGATTCATAATTTTGTAAGTTCAAGAAAACTCTAAAAACATGTCTTGCCGTTAGAGCTCCAAATCATACATTAGCAAATCAAAGAGTCTTAGAAGGCCTTCAGTAACAAAACCTGCTGAATTTTTAAAATATGAAACTCTTTCCTCCAGGATTATTTTGTTATATCCCATGAAACTAATATAGTTGGAGACATACTGCTCTTGAGACTTATGTTTATGCATTTATAGGAATCCAACTTAGTTATTCCTCTGATATACATTCAAAAGTATAAATATAGCTATAAAGTATTGTTATGCTTTTCTAACACGTCTATTTTATGGGAAAGGAGAAAATAAGGACCAGGGGAAATTTAAGTAGAAACAAAACTCAGTTTAAGTATTGAATAGTAGTACTCAAAAGATGAGTAATAAGCATTAGTATATAAATTCTATAATAAGGCATTTATCCTCTTTAATAATCAAGTAAAGTAAAATATGATGATTGCTTAAACCAGTATCTATATAGATAAATGAGCAGCTCGCTCTGTCCACCTCCTTTTTGGCCTGCTGCAATTAAGGAGAAAAGGCTGACTATTGTAAAAAATAAATAAAAAGTCCTAAATCTCACTGCCACAATAGAAGTTAATATGATGCTCACATATCTGTCTTATGTGGATTTGGTGACTCTCTTCTATATTGTGAGTTGCGACCCAGGCTACTTCCAGATTATGGCTTCAAGGTCATTTTAGCATCATATAGAGATAGAAGATGGTGTGAAGAGTGCAAGAGCAGAAACATCAGACTCAACTACCTCAGAATGGAAGTTAACACACCTCATTTCTACACACGCTCCATTGACCAGAACAGGAAAGATGATTGAATAGAGATGTAGAGAATGCATTCATAGTTAGGATTGTTGTGTCTTCTTGATATATTAACCCTTTTATCATTATTGTTTCTCTTTATTGCTGGTAATATTCTTTGTCTTGCAGCTCACTTTAATACAACCTTTTCAACTTCCTTCTGATTAATGTTTCCTGGTAGATCTTTTCCTTGTAACTTGCCGGAGTCTCGATATTTAAATCTCATGCTATTACCTCTTGCTTGGATTACTATAAATTATTTGATGACACTAGGCTAGCTCATTTTCAATCTGTTTCCCAGAATGATCTTTTCAAAATTCAAATATGATCTTATTATTCTGACGTTTAGAAGCCATCCTTGGCACTTTGCTGTTCTCAGAATCAAGTTCATACACCTTACCCTTGCTTAGAAGTCCAAAGATGATGTGTCCTCTACCGACATTTCCACTATCATTATCTGGCATTCCTCCCCTCACACTTCATACTGCATACATACCGAACATTTTTAAGTTTCAATATCACCTCTTAATTGTCACCCATGGTTCATTCTTCATCCTGCCTTATTCTTCTAATGGCTAGTGTCTTTCTATATTTGTCTCAGATATTACATCATCTAGAACTCTACTTTGACCCTCTCATAATCTTTGAATTGTGGTTCTCTTCCTATATGTTCCCATTGTATTGTCTATCTCCCTTATCACAACACTTATGAAATGGTGTTAAACTTATTTGATAAATTGGCACATTCATCACCAGATGTTCAGCTCTCTGAAAGTTGGGATGTGCCCATTCAGTTCAACTGTTGTACCTCCAAGCACTTATCACAGAATCTGTCAAAGACCAGGCATGGTTGCTCACACCTGGGATCCAGCAACTTGGGAGGCTGAAGTGGGATAACTGCTTGAGACCAAGACTTTGAGATAAGTCTGGGTAACATAGTGAGACACTCTTTATTTAAAAAAAAAAAAATCTTGCTCATTTGTTTAAGCTCTTTGTAGGTTCTGGATGTTAGTCCTTTGTTGGAGGTATAGTTTATGACTATTTTCTCCCATTCTGCAGGTTGCCTATTTACTCTGTTGATTATTTCTTTTGCTATAAAGAAGTATTTTTAGTATGTCTCACTTTTTTATTTTTGCTAAATAACACCATTAAAAAGTAGTCAAATGACATGAACAGATATCTCTGAAAAGAAGATATACAGATGGCCAAGAAATACATGAAAAATGCTCAACATCACTAATAATCAGGGAAATGCAAAATAAAACTAGAGTAAAATATTATACCAGTCAGAATGGCTATTATTAAATAATCAGAAAACAATAGATGTTAGTTCAAATGTGGTGAAAAGGGAACATTTATACACCGTTAATGGGAATATAAATTAGTACAACCTCTGTAGAAATCAGCATGGAGATTTCTCAAAGAGCTAAAAGTAGATCTACCAGCAATCTCACTACTTGATATCCACCCAAGGAAAGAGAGATCGTTATACAAAAAAGGCACATGCACTTGCATATTATTGGCAGCACAATTCACAATTGTGAAGATGTAAAATCAACTTAAATGCCCTTGAACTGATTCGTGGATAGTAAAAATGTTATATATATATACATACATATATATCATATTCATACATATATAATGAAACACTATTCAGTCATGAGAAAGAACAAAATAATGTCTTTTGCAGCAACTTGGGTGGAATTGCTAAGGGTCTGCAAAGGCATAGAGAATAGTATAATGGACATTGGAGAATCAGAAGGGAGATAATAGGAAGGGGAAGAGGGATGAAAAATCACTTACCGGGTACAATGTCCACCAATGGGAGTGGCAGCTACACTTAAAGCCCAGAACTCTACACTACCATGCAAACCAGCACATAACCCAAAAACCATTTGTACCCCTAAAGCTATTAAAATATATATTTTTTAATTTGCCGGTCATGGCTCTCGCCAGTAGTCCTAGCTACTCAGGAGGCTAAAGTGGGAGGATCACTTGAGCCTTGAATTACGAGGCCTCGATCATCAGCTATGATCATGCCACTGTACTGCAGCCTAGGTGACAGAGAAAGACCCCATCTCTTTAAAAAAAAAGAGAGAAAAAGAGAACCTGTTGAACAACTAATACTTGTTGACAGTCTCCAGTTTTTTTGGCCTAGAAATGTCTTCAAGGTGTTGGGGCTCATTCCACCTTAAATACTCCTAGAATACATAACTCTTGAGTTTGATAAATCTCTTTGTAGTTCCTTCATTGCTTATGTGGCTGTAAATTAACAATTAAGGCTTGCTCTTAGCCCAGAATCCTGTTTCAGCAAAATTTGCTCAGGAATTTCCATTAACACAAAAATATTTTCTTTATATCCCACAATTATCTTTGTAAGATTCATCCATTTCATTGCATGCTACTGTAATTCATGAATAAGTATTATACAATTTATTTATCATACTGTTGGTGGACATGTTTAGGTGCCCATGTGCATGCTTTTCTGTTAAGATCTGGGAATAGAATTGCTGCATCATAGTTAACTCTTGTGAGTAACACAAGAAATGTTTTCCAGAGTAGTTATACCAAATTACATTCCCATCACCAGTATGTGAGATTCTAGTTACTCCATGCCTTATCAAAACTTGAGATTGTCAATTATTTTACCACTTTATCATTCTGGTGGGTATGATGTGGTATTTCACTGGAGTTTTCAATTGCATGTCTCTTATGATGCTATGCCCCCCTATATATGCATATTGGTCTTTTGGATACCCCTTGTATATTTTTTTAAAATTCAAGATACAGAATACAAAAATCTCCCTCATACTTCTCCTTTATAGCCACATCCTCCCCATCACTTTTCACCATCCTTAACCCCTAGCAATCACTAATCTCTTCTTCATCTATTTTAGCATTTTGAAAATTATACACATATATGGAATCAAACAACATGTGACCTTTAGAGAATGCCTTTTCCCACAAACCTATTGTTTTATTCTCAGGAGATTGGTTTTTTTCATAACTACTTTTTATTGTGTCAGCGTATAAAAAAACTGGTTTGAGATGATGCTATATATTTTTTCATAGACTGCTTGTACTTTCCTCTGCTAGGTACCTAGCATCCTAGCACTCTGAACTCTTCTTGGGTAAATTTTAGGATTTGAGATACTTACAAACTGAGTGCACGCACTAGGAGGGTCTACATATCTCCTGGTTCACACTGCTTACTTGCAACCTCTCAGGATTCCAACCCAGAGTTTAGAGGATGGAGCAGATTCACTATTGCTCCTTCCCTTGGGGGGGTCTCAGGACCCCAATTCCTACTTTCCTTAGTCTCTAAACTGTCCTCTCTGGAATTACCTAACATCCCCAAATAAAAAGAATCTCCAAGCTTCCCTAAGCCTCTTTCCCTCATTGGATTCTAACCTAGTAATTTTTCTCTATTGTGTTAATTTTTCACGTCTTCAGTCAAGTGACTTTTATCTATTTTTGTTTAGATTATCTTCGGCAGTGTATGGGTCTGTCTGTTGTTACTGGAAATAAATGTTTCCCACAAATATATTTTATCTGATCCATACAGTGTTTAAAATACTTTGCGTTTTGTTTTGTTTTGCTTTGGTTTTTTGAGTTAGAGTCTCACTCTGTCGCCCAGACTGGAGTGCAGTGGCCGCTCCCGGCCACTGCAGCCTCGACCTTCTTGGTTCCGGCAATCCTTCCGCTCAGCCTTCCAAGTAGCTGGAACTACAGGCACGCCCTACCATACCTGGCTAATTTCTTGATTTATTGTAGAGATGAGGGCTCGCCAAGTTGCCCTGGTGGGTCTCGAACCCGTGGGCTCAGGCAGTCCACTAACCTCAGTCTCCCAAGGCGCGGGATTACAGGCTGAGCCACCGAGCCCGGCTATTTTGCATTTTGAATAAAAAATTGTAATATCTGACTTTTATTGATATCTACATTCAAGTAAGATAGAAACTTGGTAGAATGGTTAGGGGATACTGTCCCTTTAGTAAAAGAACTTAACTTGGGTAGTCCTTCACTACCCCTATTGACTGTATCCAGCCACCACATATATATAAGTAACATGTGTGCCCGATCCTATAACAGTTCTTAGTAAAATAAATGCTTTTATATTTAATATGACTTTTTTGTTCCTATAATCTTGTTAATTAAAAATATCTTAACACTCTAAATTATGTTCATTTTCATTCTTTTCTTTTATAGTTTAGAAGCACCAGTTTGGGGTACAAAACCATGTTCTTTGTACTATTCCCATTAAGTGACAGACTTTCTGATTCAGCTTATTCCAAAAATGTCTGTCTTGTCTCCTTAGGACATAATCTATTACGATAATAACTCTGAGCCCACTAAGGATATTTAGTTACAATCAGCCCTTATCATTATTGCTGAAAAAGGAAAATTAAAAAGCATCATCGGTAATTATTATAAGAGACTGGTTATTAAAAGTCCCTGCACTTCCCTTGATTCACATGGTAAATTTACTTCTCAGAATCTATTTTTCCACTGCTTAACTTAGTAATAACAATTGCTCCTCCCGTACTAAACAAAGTATAAGTAAACAGGAAAACATGAGACATGTTAGAACTTATTTAAGATCAAAATTATTATGCAAATTTTACTACTGTTGATTTTTTAAAATCATGCATTGAGAAACTTACTGTTGCCCATGTGTTGTGCTATTTTATGCCCATATATAGCCTCAAAGTTACAGAAGAGTACATTGGTTCTCAAGGACATTAAATTTTATCTGGGAAGAGAGATAACATAGAAAGCAGTATAAAATATACATAGAATACTTTTGTATATGTAAAATGACACTATAAAAAGAAGTATATTATGCCACTAGAAAGCCAATTAGATGAGCAACAGAAAGTTGAGGATTTTGAACAATAAAGCCTCTTGGAAAAGATTCCCAAGTCAATTTTAAAGAAAGTTTAGACATAAATTTACAGGCTAGCAAGAAGTTATTCCAGCAAGTGGCATTTAAAAAAAAAAAAAAGCTTTTCTTTTCAAGGGCCCAGTCAGCTCCCCCATCCCCCACTTTTTTTTTTCAAAAATTTTAATGGGGATTTTGTATTATGCTGAGATGGAGTTGGCATTTTTGGAATGCTCTAGAATATGTAAACAATCAAGTATTAGTATAGAAATAGGAAATGTGTGAGAATCACATGGAGAGATAGTCATCTCCAGGCTCAGTTCAGTCTTGCTATCTTCCCTCACTGCATTCAACATAAATATTACACTTTCTGTAGGAGGCAGTTCGGCATGCAGATTCTGACCTTAAGGAGCCTACAATTGCCATTAGAGGCTTAGGCACCCAAGTGAGAAGTTAAACCACAAGCAGTAGTTACCTAGCCGTTCAAGCAATGTCACAAGGCAATAGATTAAAAAAATATCAAAAATATTCATTCTGACAAGCCCCAGCAAAGTCCATAGGAGGTGGAGTCCTTAGGGGCTGACTTGGAAGAAAAGGGCTTCATGAAAGAGATGTAACTTAGAACTAGTTCAGCACAGAGACCACGGAGATCCTCTAATCCTACTGGATGAATCCCTTCGATAACATGACTAATAAGTGGCTCTTATTTTTTTTATCTTCACCAGTAATAGAGAATTCACTTTCATTAGGCATCCACTTCAAATTCTTAGAAATAATGTCCTTTCTCATATTAAGTTCAAAATCAGCCTCCTTATTAAATTTAATAGTACCATTCAGAGGTTCCCAGACCCTGTGCTCCGGGCATCCTCCAGAACTCCAGTGTATGCCAGGTATGTTGGCTTATGTATTTCCTTAGCACTCCAAGACGTTCTGCGTGGATTGAAGTATCCACAGTTCCAGAAGTATGGTTATGAGAAACTTCCTGTGTTTATCCCAGTGTCATAAATACTAACGCCTCTTATGTGTGCTTGGCTGTGCAAAAAATTGTGAAGCATAGTGTGATGGCGAAGAGATCAAATTTCTGGAATCAGACAGACCCAGGTTACAATCTTGACTCTGCCAGTTATTAGTTCTTTCCTTGAGAAAGAGACTGCATCTTTTTAAACCTCAATTTCTCCATTGTAAAACTGGTGCAATAACTCTGCCTCCCTTATAGGGTTGCTATACAAATTAAAGATGATAACAAAATAGCACTAAAAAATATTATTGTTAGTCCTGTTTCTGCCCCTTTCAATGATGTAGAATTCATCTTCTATTTTATAAACTTGAAATTACTTAGAGCTAGTTTTTGTTTCCTATAAGTTTCCTCTTCTGTCTAAGTACCCCAAATTCTCTCAATATTCCCTTGTCAACAGAAGTTCAAGTTCCTTCAACATCTTAGTTGCTCTCTTCCTGACACCCCAGAGTGTCTGTATACTCTTTTTTGTTTATATAGTACTAAAAACTGAATGTATCCCTGTAAATTGGCTTGATAAGCTAGTCCTTGAAGAGTGGTCAGAATAGGAGGAGGGGTATTTGTAATAGAGAACAGTGTAGTGAGCAAAAGAGAGAAACCATAATGCTTATCTCATGCTTGTCAACCAAAGGGCCTAACTGGCTAAGAGAGACCCATATGGAGGAGAAAAGAGTTTAAAGGGGCTGGATTGTAAAGTCCCTGGAACCACATGACTATGGATTATATTCAATGTAAAGACAAACCAACAAAATAGTCATAGATTGATCCACCACTTGAAAGCCAGCAATGTAACATTTATGTGAGCAATTCACAAGGAATAAAATGTCACAAATACTGTCTTTCTTTTGCTCTCCTTAGATGGAAACAGTCAATAAACTTAGAATTGTTCGAAAGGGATGCTGAAAAACTGGAGATGAACCGCAAACGACACATTCTTTGGGCTTTCAGTGGCTGCTGGCCACGCTGGTTGAAAGAGGGTGGTGACAGTTATCTTGTCCTATCCTGGGAGTCACAACTCAGGAGATTCAAACTTCAGATTTCCTTTATTCCTGACCCTCTTTTCTTCTTGCCTTCTGGTCTTTCTTCCATTCCTTCAATATATCATAATGCTTAGTTAGTGCCCCAACTCTACTGAGTACTAGTTTTGCCACTTTGGGCAAATGACTCTACTTCTTTGTAACTTAGTTTCCTCCTCTGTAAAAATGAGGAGTTTTACAGTATTTTACAAATAAATTTTATCCATTAGGGAGTCAATCTATCTTCATTGCTTAGAAGAGAGCCTGCCAGTAATAAATGCTGTTTATGAGGGAGAACATCCCCCAAAACTGGAATTTATTAAAAAGTGTATTTATTCTTATATGTTTAAACTTCAGTCATCTTCAAAGTACTCTTCATCTGATACAATGCACCTATTGAGATGCTTTTTTCACTACTCAAGACAATTTTTGAACGTGTCAATGTTGATGCCTTTTAGTGCTTCTGCTGTTTTTTATTTCACCTCTTTCACGTCAGCAAAACATTTTTCTTTGAGGAACTGGGAAACAACAAGAAAGTTGCGTGGGGCTCTGGCCCCAAGTTAATAAGGAGTAAATGAGGATGGGGCACAGGGGTTATGCCGGTTTTGGTCAAAAACTGCAGAACACAGTGCTGTGGGGGCAACTGCTTTTCATGGTGAAAGAACCAGTCACCTGTTTGCCACAACTCAGAATGTTTCTCCTGCAACTCCTGACACAACATTCTCAAAACTCCCAGATAAAAATTTTGGTTGGCTGTTTGATCCAGAGGAACAAATTGCAAGTGTACTATAGAGGCTCACCCTCCAAAAGATAATTTTGGGGTTTTTTTGGGGGGGGGTCCCCTTGTATGTTCATTGCTGTTATTTTCAATATTACTGTTCAAACATTCAATAGACACTGGATACTGCCTAAGCACAGGGCATACATGGGTGAACAGGACAATCTCTTACCCTCAGTGGTCACATTTCCCCTGATTTTGTGGGAAAGGCAAAGACTTTGGAATCTGACTCCCGGATGCAATTTTAGAAGCTACTATTTGTCTTTGTAACCTTGGCTGAGACTCTTAATCTCTCTGAGCCTGTTTCCTCATCTGTATATAATGAAGATTAATTTTTTAAAATCTACTTGAAAAAAATTGTTTTGGTTATAAGATAAGAAAAAATATGCAAACCGTCAGGCACACCGTTGGAACCAAATACCGGGGATACCAAAAAATGTACACACATTTTAAGAGAGGTTCGCTGTAGTCAGAAGTGTCTGGAGGCTGACAGTAACCGCTTTGAGCACCTCGTGTAATTATAGAAATCAAACGTGATTTGTATTCGTCTTTTGCTATCGGTATGTATTGAGTACTATAACTTCAATACAGCTTTTTCTTGCTTTCTTTCTTAAAACGTATACATTTGTTGGCACCCTCTGAATACACTCCTTTCCTCCCACAGTCTTGTGGCCATACCTGAAAGAGTCCACTCTGAGCTTAGAAGCCAGCGC